>NW_026267693.1:30018-31884 GCF_000697945.3 Frankliniella occidentalis
AGGCGTGGCTTGTAACAGTCGTACCAACCTTTCCAAACGAATTCGCTTCATGTTTTCGGAAGAATTATGTTATGTAGTCTCTTAACTGTTATTATTAACCCACCAATAATGACCCCTGGTTTTAGCGTTTTCATGCGCACTACAGAGGTAGTTAAATGACATATGTTTGAATGAATAATTATATCTGTAAGTAGAAGTGGGCATTCCCGGGGAATGCCCAGGCAGCAGTTTGTATAAGGCGCCTGCCTTGCTCTTGGTTTTGTTGTTGTGTTGACGTCAGAACGGAGACCCACAACACATTTGAAAATTTAGTTCTGATTTTTAACACCCAACGTTTGAAACTAAATCATTGAATTGTTATTTTTCCGTGTGCATGCAACTGTTCCTTGAAACTCGCGTCGTGGCGTCGGAACGAAAACCAACAACGGATTTAAGAATGTTGTTTCGAAAGACTTCCTTCCTTTCGGAGTTTTCACACCCTATATTTTGAAATGACTCATTCAATGATTATTTCTTCGTGTGTAGTTGTGTGTAAGACTGTTCGTTGAAACTTCGGGGGCCGATTAACGCGCTAGCGTTAGAATTTTTCTTTTTATCTCCATTAGTCTTATGGGAAAATCGAAATCGGCCCTACCGATTTTAATGAAATTTTCACCAAAAATTAATCAAAAAATTAGATTCACTTTAACTACATACTCATTAAAATCGGTCTGTTCAGTTTTGAGAAAATTACAGTCAAACATCGAAATTTCAGAAAACTGAATGACGTTAACAATGAAATGCGAAAAAAGGAATTCTTCATTCGATCGTCGCGTCTTTCTTATCACTTTTACACAAAAAATGATCCGCAACAAAATTAAAGAGAAAGAAACGAGCTTTCACCCCATATTTTTAAAAAAATTGGAAGAAGGTCTTAAGACAGTTAAAATCAAGTTTCTTCATTAACGAGATTTTTCCGCATTTAGCGCGACGCGTTTTAAAATTCCCTCGCAGTCCGTGTTCATTGAAAGTGGGTCATGTGAGCGAGCCGATTGTACGTCGTTCATTAGGCTACCGAATAAGCTTTTCATCGATACTGTAGGATACTCCAATCACAACTTCTACCGATTTTAAATCAAAGCTGCACAGTTTGTTTAGAAATGGGCGTGGCTACGACAATACTCGGTAGCAAGGAGGCGTGGCTTGTAACAATAGTACTAACCATTCCAAACGAACTCGCTTCATGTTTTTAGATAAATTATACTATGTACTCTCTTAACTTTAATTATAATCGCATCAATAATAACCATTTTTTTACCGTTTTCATGCGCACCTCAAATGTAGTTAAATGGAGTATATCTGAATAATTCTAACTGTATGTACAAGTAGGCATTGCCGGGGAATGCCCAGGCAGCAGTTTCTATAAGGCGCTTGCCTTGCTCTTGGTTTTGTTGTTGTGATGGCGTCGGAACGAAGACCCACAACATATTTAAGAATCTAGATTCGAAGACTTCTCTCTTTTCCTATTTTTGAAACCTAATACTTTGAAGTGAATCATTGAAAGATTATTTCTTCGCGTGTGTACGACTGTTCGTTCAAACTTCAGGGGCCGATTAACGCGTTAGCGTTAGAATTTTTTTATGCTCTTTTTATGAACTTTTATTCAAAGTTCCCCTTAAACCAACGGGTAAGGCGTCAGGAGCGAAGTTACCCAATCGCGCGTTCCGGTCCGAAACTAATTTCGCTGCCACGGCTCTCAGAAATGTCGCACAGACTTCGGCCTGTGTTCATTCGATAACTTAGGTCATGCCCTTTAATCGCCTCGCTTTGACCCCCCCTCGAAAATCAATAGGGAAGGCGCTAAAGCCCAAAAACCCGCAGCGCCCT
>NW_026267693.1:31934-34035 GCF_000697945.3 Frankliniella occidentalis
CCCTATAGCGCGCTGCGGCGCGGCCAGCCTACGACCCTGGGAGGTAGGCACGCCGCGCGGCGGCCGGGCGGGGACAGATACGGTCACCCGCGCGCCTTTGGGGCCGGCCCGGAGTGCCGCCACCGCTTGACCGAGGCGCGCAAAGGTCCTTCCAGTCCTTCCCTTCCACCGCCCCCCTCCCCAACTCCGGCCCTGTGACTGCCCTGCCCTGCCCTGCCCCAAATCGGACCGAGTTGTGAAGTTTGTCCCGCCAGCCTCGCCGCGGCCACCGGAGTAGTGGTGATGATTTAGGGAGAGGAGCAGGTTGGAGGTCGCAGGAGGGCGGGCGGTGCCGGTGGTGCCAGGACCAGGGGGGACCAGTACCAGGGACCAGGACAGCCGGGGCAGGAAGGCCGAGGAAGGCTCCAGTCCAGGACCGGCGCCTCGCGTGCACTTTGCTGCTGGCTACACACCGCCCGATAACATCTGCCAGGTCGGGGCTACGCCTCCATTCTAGTGGTGTCGGATGGTCGACTGGCCCGGCTGGATGGGCGCCCATCGGCCCTTCTGTCTCTCTCGGGTGCGCTGCCGGCAGACTCGCTTCGTCTCTCTCCCACGCCGGGCCAGTCGACCATCCGACACCTCCACTCCATTCTCACCCGAACCAGCCCTGCTATTCGCGCGGGGGCGGCGGCGTCGTCTCGCAGAACACCACCCCCGTCGGGCACCCCACCCCGCCCCGCCCCGCCCCGCCCCGCCGCGACACAACCGCACACCGCGGCGACCGCATGCCAACCGGCGGCGGAGCGTAAACGGGCGGGGAGGGCGAGAAAGGGAATAACTTTGAATTATGAAGAGCATTCTGCACCTGGTCCGCCGCACGGCCGCATGGGGACGGGATAGGAAGGGGGCTGGAGAAGCGCTCTCGTGCCTCAGAACATTCAGAAAAAAAATGATTGTTTTAAAAATGAAGTGGAAATTACTTTAACAGCTGTACTTACACACAGAAGAAGTCTTGGAACAGGTTGATGCATTTAGCACTGTTCTGGCATGGTTGGTTTGTGCACGTGCCAATGTCACTCTCAGTCCAACCAGGTGGGCATTCGCATCTGAAGTGGCCAATCTCATCGCGGCACGAGCCACCGTTAAGGCAGGGCATGGCAGAGCAGTCATCGACATTTGTTTCACAAAGTTCACCAGTGAAACCATCTCTGCACTGGCAGGTGAAGCGGTTGTCTTCATCAATACATGCTTTTGTTCCCTCAGGATTGCATGGGTCACCCAAACACTCATCGATTTCAGCCTCACATTGAAGACCTGAAAAAGGCATGGGTATGTAGGTGTGCTGATCCAAAGAGCAGGATAAATAGATAGAATAGAGCAACCAAGAAAAACACTCACCGACAAAACCAGACACCAGGCCTACAGTGACACACAAATCCATCAAGCATATCAAGGCAGGTAGCACCATTCTGGCAAGGCTCAGAGGCACAATCATCAATCAAATGCTGACAGCGCTTCCCGGTGTAACCTGGCTCACAGTTGCACATGTAACCATCAACTATGTCCACACAAACGCCACCATTTTCACAAGGATCTACAGAGCAATCGTTAATGTTGATTTCACAAGATCGTCCTGAAAAGGAAAAAAAAAATATTGATAATGAATGATAAAAGATATTTTTATGCAGTATTAAATACCATGTATCCTGCAATTAATAACATCAAAATCACTAACTCACCGGTCCATCCTGGTTTGCAAACACATTGGTGAACAAAGAGTTTGTCAACACAGACACCATTTTCACAAGGGCCATTTGCACACAGATCAATCTTCTCATGGCATCTCTTTCCAGTGAATCCAGAAGGACAAGTACATTTGAAATCATTCACTAAGTCTGTGCAGTTTGCACCTAGCAAGCATGGTTTCTCAGCACAATCATCTGTTGATTATTCAGAATTTTGTTAGCAATGGTATCTTTTATCAGTACACAAGAAGATAAATTTAGTTCATACTAGGACAACTCACCAATATTAATTTCACAGTTCTGGCTTCTGGCCCTCCCAACCAGGTAGACATTCACATTTGAAACGGCCCTGCTGAAGTGCTATACATGTCCCA
>NW_026267693.1:36618-40335 GCF_000697945.3 Frankliniella occidentalis
CCTTGACATTGAGGAATGTAGGTTGTAGACCAGTTTCCTCCCTTCAGGCATTCTGTGGTAATCTGCTGCTTTCCAGTGGCGAACTCTTGTCCCATTGGGCATGAGAAAGTGACAATTGTACCAAAGGCAGTGTCCCTGCTGGATGCTAAGGCTCCTTCACCAGGTTGAAGAACAGAACAATCTGATAAGGAAAAAAAATAATATTGTCAGTCTGCAATAAAATGAGTAAAGAGACAATTGATAATCAAACACAAATTACCTGCAGAGAAAGTAGCTTTCCAGCCCTTGCTGTTATGAAGAGCATCAGTCTGGAAGCGAACAAGCATCCCTCCACTTGATGCTGTTAGAGTAATTCTTGGAACTGAATCAGCAGAGAAACCATTGCCAGGATGAAGACGCAAACCACTGGTGCTGGCACCATCATAAACTTGCACCATGTCTGACTGATGAACTTGGAAGTGATCCAATGCCAAGGACAAGCGACCTCCACCAGGATTTCTGATGCGGTACAAGCAATCTTGATTGCTTGAGTAGTCTTTCAGACCGAAAGCTGGTGATGCAATAGTGCCATTTTTGGCCACAATAGTAGGTTGGCAGCCTTGGGAATACTTGATTTTAAAGCCTTTGCGAGAATCACCCAGTCCTGTCTTGAAGTACAGATACATTTTATCTCCAGTGGACATGATTAGTTTTGGGTTATCTTCAGCAAGGCCAGTCAAACGAGCAATCGGTTGACTCTTGGGAGAATCTCCATCACGAATAAGAATGATATCTCGGGTGGGTTCAATATCTAAAGAATCAATCTGTAAAGTAACAAAAATACACCTCAGTTAAGTCAATTGTTCATTCCTTTTGTTTATCACTTTCAGCAGATCAAAACTCACCTCTAATGTCATAATTCGACCAATTTGTGCAGTAAGAATGTACAGACATTCCAAGCCACCTGGATAGTTGTTAGGGAAGCCAGGAGAAGTCAAAGCCTGTCCTTGAGGTGTAGCCCTGAGAATTCCTCCACAGGTCTGAGGCTCAGTTTACCACGATGCCCTGCAAAAATATGTGCCAAAAATATTAATATCCAGTTGAGCTGTGAGGATTTTCAAAATACCTTATAGACATGTAAATGATACACACCTGAAACCCGTTCTTTCCTCAGATGCATCAGAACTGAACTTGATTATCATAAAATTAGAAGCCGAAACATATAGTTGGCTACTCAGATCAAGCTTGCCCGAAAGTGTTGCTAAGTTAACAGACTTGTCCTCAGTTCTTCCTCCTACCAAGACCTGGACTGTGTCAAAAGTCTTTTCTGTTTCAAAGTCTTGGAACTGGAAGCAAAGGGAAAATTAACAGGAAGTGAGATAAGAATTATTGATGAATTTTCAGTAAATTAGTCAATGAATGAAACCTACCTGCAAAAGTATATTGTGTCCTTGGGGGCCCTCCAATGTCCATTCACAATTTGCCAAAGGAGGGTACTTGTGAGGGTAACTAGGAGACTCGACGACATCGCCACTGCTGGCCATGTAATAATGACATTCATTTGGACAGTCCAACTCATCTGACCAATCACCACAGTCATCTTGCTGATCGCACCGGGATGCAGAATTGACACAGCGGCCATTTGAACAATGGAAGGAACCTGCAATAAGGAGAACACTTTGGATTACTGACGTTTCCTTTCTTTACATAAATTTCAATCTGCTGCATACATGGCAGGCATTACACAACTATCAGTGATAGTACAAAGTTTCTTACCAGTAGGGCAAGCTTGTGCCCGACACAGGAACAGTAACAATAATTCACAGGTTGTGAGAGCCCATGACTGGTGCTCATCTTCGATTGTGGCATCCACGCACTCACCCATAGAAGGGTCAGGCTGGGGAAGAGCCCAAAAACCTACAGACAAACAAACAAACAAACAAACAAACAACAGTCAGTCTCAGAGATATTTCGCCCCATTCAAAAAGAATTTAAATGAAATACAATGCTTTAAATAAGAGACTTAATGAGTTTTCTTGTGACTGACCTGCATATTGCGAGACGAGCAGACCCGCTGCCGACTCTAAAGTGTTGGTGCGCTGGTCGTCCAGGGACGCTGCGCTTCCCTCCCCAATGAAGGCCCCAGGTTACGAGTGGCGAGCCCCGCCGTCAGGTTGTTCTCCGCGTAGGACTCGACGAGCACCAGGTCGCTGCCGTACCTGCCGTAACAGAGAGAGGGGGTGCATGAGCAAGAGGGATCTAAAGAGAGACATAACCTGCAATTCTCGTGGACGGTCCGGCCGTCGATCAGTGCTCCACCCCACATATATTATTCAGCGAGACACGAGAGAAATGCCTCCTAAAGAAGTGGGTGGGGGAAAGTACTTCCTCTTTTTATTTTATTATAAACCATGAACCTCATTCGAAGGACATTTAGGTATTATTACCCTTTTGGTTGTAGGACCATGCTACACACACACACACACCACACAATATCATGATGGTATGTGTACCATCATAGAGCACCCAAGCACACTACCCCATAAATTCGCCATACCCGGACATTGGTCCAACGTAGGTTCGTTTCTTCTACCTTCCCGTGAAAGTAATATCCAACCTCATCATCCCCCAACAACAGCGGCTCCGCCGCGGTGCGGCCGCCCGGTGGCGCTGTTGCGGCGGGGCGCGGAACTAGCGAGCCGGTGTTGGCCGGGCTGGCTCTGCTCTGCTCTGCGCTCTGCTCCGCGGGGGGCGCGGCGCGGGCGCGGGCGCGACCGGCGACCGGCGACGGCGACCGCGCGACCCGTTGAGGCCAGTCTGGCGTCGGCCGTGCTTGCAGGAGGGTCGCGTGTCTCGCGTCGCTGTGTTCTCGCCCGGTCGCGTGCGTGTCGCGGCTCGTCGCGCAGCGCTGTTTGTTTTGGTCCTCGGAGCGCGTCTCTCAGACCCCCGCGAGTGTCGACTTGGATTACTGTGCGGAAGCCACCTGCGAGCGAAAAGGAGAAGCGGATTACCTTCCGGATACCCAAAGTGCAGTGCAGTGTTGTTGTTACTTATTGTGCCGCTCGCGTCCGGTCACATTTTTGAAGTGTCGGCCGCGCCGCGCGCGTGTGTGTGTATGTGTCCGTGCGTGTGCGCGCGCGCGTGTGTGAGTTGTGAGTGTTGCTAACAGTGCAGTGTCTGTGTGTGCGCAACACAGTTGTTGGATGAGAAATTTGTTTTGGTGGTCCACACTGGCCGGCCTGTTTGATAGCGGGGCAGCGTCGAGTGGTCGTGAGAGTGATCAGTGTTCATCATACATGTGTGACGTGTGACGGTACTGTCGGGCAGGACATCAAGCCTTGGATACTGTGACTGTCGCCTCGACGCCTTAACCTCACCACCCTGCCAAGTCGGCGCGTCATTTCTGAAGGTAAGCGGGCTATGTGACTCTGTCACGCGATGTTCAACCGCACAAAAAATAAAAATGTATAGGTGTACATCGGGTGGGCGGTACAGGCCGCTCACTCTTAGTATTACTTATATAGCTCCGCTCAAGGGGAGGCCGGAGGCAATGTAGGTAGGTACTGCCACAATCGTCAACTCTCACCTCGGCGCTCACGCCTGCTTGCACTGCAGTAAAACCATGGACGTGCACACCATGGTGTTGCAATGTGGTAAAGTCACTAACTTAATATTCAAGTCAGTATAATACAAATGTCTTTTCAATGAAACAGTCTCACTCATATACCCCCTCCCCCT
>NW_026267693.1:40385-42468 GCF_000697945.3 Frankliniella occidentalis
GTATGCAACCCACCCACACACGTCTATGCGGTACAGTACCGCTTCAAAAGAGCGCGCGGTTTGGCGTGGCACCTGATACGGTGCCGCAGAAGTACCCGTCGAGTGCAGGTGAAACAGAGCAGCGGGGCGGGATTGCCGTGACACACCAAGGACGTCCTGGCGGGTCACTGATCAGCACGCCGTGGTGCTGGAGAGGACTCGGGTCGCGCCCCGCCCCGCCGCCCTGCGTCACGACGGCGCCGTCCCGGCGGGGCTCCGCAGGGGGGACGGGCCGCCCCGCCCCGCTCAGTTAACCCTCCACAAAGGTGAGGTAATATTACCCGTCCCCAGGGGGCTTGCTGATCAGGGTTCAAGGTTAGTTTGAGTTTGGGCGACCCACCTCATCACCGCTCAAAACTCTACCGCCAGCCTTCCGCCCCCGCGCTCAAACACCCCCACCCCGCCCCGCCCCTCGTCGCGCTCTGCACTCTGCCGGCGCGTCGAACTTCATCGCTCGGCGCGTCGCGGCGGCCGCGAGTCCGCGAGTCGTGTTCATAGCGCTTTACGGCGTACGCGATGAGCGACAGGAGCCGGCAGCGGCAGTTCGCCGCCGCGCCGCGTCAGTCCCGAGTTTCCAGTTCACGATTAAATATTTGCCATCCGCTGCCTTTCCCGGTGCGCCCCCGCGCGTGCGCCTGTCCGATCGCTCGTCACTTTCAGATACCTCCATCCTCGTCCCCTCCCCCGCCCCCTCCGGTGAATAAATAACTAACCTCGCGCGCTGGTCGTGGTTTAGCCTGGTCAGCCGTGCAGCTTCCGGACCTGTCGGCCGCTCGGCCGGGCCGCGCCCCGCGCCGCGCTAAGTGTTACTTACGACCCAGCAGGGCGCGGCGCCGAGGCTGCGGCCGCCACCTGGCGCGGGACGGCGCGCCCATAGCCCCGCCGCCCCCGCAGACCGAGATGAGATGGGCCATCCAGCGCAATTATTGCGTTTAGACGTGTCAAGTGAGCAGGCCACGCACGCGGCTGTGGGCGCCGCGGCGGCTGGTCGTTGTCGTCGTCGTAGATCCTCGCGGACAAGCAGCAGGCGCCCCGCCCGCGGCCCGCCCCGCCCGCGACCACTGCTGTATGCTGCACTCGCGTGCGGGACACATCGCTGCGCAATGTACGACTGCCACGCCCCTGTCCCCGCCACCGCCGCCGTCAAAAGGCGAAGAGACAAAACTAACAAGGCCTTGTGTGCTGCTGTGAAATGTACAAAAAGGGCATGGGGAGGGGAGGTTCTCGAGTGTCCCGGGCACGGTACCCATGATGCACCTGCGGGACAAGGGCCCGGGTCTTATTGTCTGTTGCCGCGGGGGCCGGGGGAGGGGGGTGGGGCGTCAAGGGGCCGCAGGTCGCACCACGCTGCCGGTGCCGGTGCCACGCCACGGCCGCTCGACGCCAAGCTCGGGACTGGAAAAAGTAAAAAGGTGTGTTTGCCAGTCACATGACTTTCCCCGGAAGCTGGTCGCGGACCGCTGGACCCACGTCGGGTCCGCCGCCTCGGAGTTTGACAGCGACGGCGGCGGTGACGTCGTCCAGCCACGACGGCACGGTGTCCGCTGTCACGCCAGCCGTGGAGGGTCGCGCTCGCGGTGGTGGTGTAGGAGGAGGAAGTATACCAGATAAGGCACGGATTTTTTTTTTTTTTTGGGGGGGGGGGGGAATCGCCCCCTGTGGTCCTCTAGATTCTAGATTAACGCCTGAAAGTAGGCAATTTGCACAACAGAACTCCTGTTTGTTGGCAGTCGGACCTTAATCCTCGCCTGTACCAGATCGCGGCCTCGCGGACGTCAAACAGTGCAGCAGCCCAACCCGACGGGTGCGCTTGGTGGCGTGTGAGATTTGTAGAGCAGACCTAGAGGGCTTTGCGGCTGGTGCAGGTGGAGTGAGTATTGCAGGGAAGTTGGTCGGCGCCCACAGGGAGCGGAGTTGCAGAACCAGCCAGGACGGATGTCTGGGTGTCGAGCAGGGCACAGCCAGGGCACCGCGGGACGGGGCGGGGCGGGATGTAGTTTTGTGGAAGTAGGGGCGCACGGCGCGGAGGGGGTGACGGGGGGGG
>NW_026267693.1:45223-52545 GCF_000697945.3 Frankliniella occidentalis
TCATCTCCGAACCCACACCGGAGAGAAGCCTTTTGAGTGCACTCTGTGTCATAAGGCATTTTCTCAATCAGGGTCTCTGAAAAATCATCTCCGAACCCACACCTGAGAGAAGCTTTTCATGTGCACCGTGTGCCAGATGACATTTTCTCAATCCAGCATACTGCAAAATCATCTTCAAACCCACACCGTCGAAAAATCTTTGTAGTGGACTGTATGCCAGGACAATTTTTAACAATGTTAAGAATCAGTCATGTTTTTTTCTTTTTAAAAAGGAATTTGTACCCTTCAGCTTAATTTTGTACATTTTGTATTAGTATTTAATATCATTATTTTTCGTATCTGCATTAAAATGTTTTGGTTATAATTTCTTCTTTGGTTCACTTTTGTAACTGAAATACTGTGCAGTCTCAATGTCGTTAAACTCAATTCAAGAACCGAGAAATATTGATTTCATTCTTTTAAGTTTAGTACTCTGTTAAAAATAATTCTATTTTGTCATAATTTTTGTCTTTGAAGTTGGAAATTTGAAAATTTTTGGTCCTCTGTGCCTTTCAAGCTTAGGAATATCCGTCAGTGAGCATTCTTTGTTAAGTTACTGAAGCTTGACGCGCCGCAGCCGTCGTCCTAAAACAAGTATATTAAAGTATCGGTGAGGATTGATTATTCTTTTCTGCGGATCTTATCCAGATCCCATGTAAAATATTAGCACAAACACTTTGCTTCGGTTCGTTTCTCTGTTAACAAGAACTGTTAACTTGTTTGTAATATTGTTCTCCTTTTCAAAACTACTGCCTTCACTGAACATGTTTGCGACTTTCAATCTCCGCAGCTGGAGCTGCCGACTCCACTGTTAAAGTTTGGGTCACTTTCCTGACCCAAATAGAGTGTAGAGTGTGGCATGTCTTTCTCGCCTCAATGTAGCGTAATTCGCAAAAAAATCCCAAATGAAGTCTTATTTTTGACTGAAAATGTTTCAAAACGACTCAAAACAAGCGATGTTTTTGAACGTCGCTCGTGGGGGAGTGACATAATTGGGGTCAAAATGTCGCTCTCGAAGGATCTTTTTGCGTGACTCTTCGATTAACAGTGTCCTGGGCCGAGTGAAAAATGTTGGTACATTTTACAGAATTTTTTTTTCACGACAGGAGTCGTAAAACTACACAACGAAAATGTAAATTTATTAGTAGGCCCCATCGACGTAAAATTCAGTGACGAGCAGGAATCTGCGGCTGTAAATTTACGACATATTTTGGAACTTTGAATTACAAAACATTTTGTAAATCCACCAAAAAATTTCACAGTGCTGGCTGGTGCCAGCGGTGTGTGGCCCGCGGCCAAAGAGCTCCTCCGCGTGTCGGAAACAAGTTTCAGTGTGTTACTTTTCCTATTAGCGGGTGGGATTGAGTGGGGCGTACGGCGGGCGGGGAGCGGTGTCTGATCCCAGTTCAGGCCGCTTCGTCTCAGCTTTGTACTTCTGGGAGAAGGTCGAAACGAGTAGCGCAGCCTTCCCAAGGTACAGTAGAGCGGTGAAGAGTGGAAGAGGAACGGGAGAGACTTTGTAACAAGTGGAGAAACTGGTACCGACGCGTCTTGTGACTGACTGATAGGTTAGCTCGTGGGCAAAAAGTGCAGTTCCATTGACAAAATTCAGTAATGTACAAGTATTCAAAGAATTATAAACCTCACCAACAGTAATGTGAAGCAGTCTGATAACAAAACCTACCGGTAGGGAAATAATAATTTTTGACTGCCTGTTGCTAAATTCACTGCAGAATTTCCCATACAAAGTCTTGCCCCGCCTCATAGGGTCGCAATATTATTTTTTTGTGACGCACTAAACTGTGTTGCCCCGGGGGGATTTGATTCAATACGGCTCTGTGTCTGCCGAAGCCCTTTTATCCTCTGGAGGTGGCGAGGCCGCTGCCGAGGCCGCGCTGCAGCCAGCCGCCGATCCACATAAATCTTTTCTCAGCGGCGCGCGTTGTACGTGCGCGCCACCACCACCGCAGCCAACCTTAAGAAGAAAAAAAAATCCCTCGCGGCTGCTGCGGCGGCGGCGGCGGCGCTGATTCCCGCGTAACATTCCGTCAAATCCGCCGAGCGCCGCCGTCTTAAAACGCGGCCTGTGCTGAATAATTCATCCCGCGGGAGGTGGGCCAAAGTAACGGGCCTAAGTACGGGCGAAAGGGCGGTATACGGGCGCCGCGCGACAGAAAACGCGACTTCGATGCCGCCGTCGCGGCGCCCAGGTAGCGTCGCGCGTCGCGTCTAATGAAGTGGGCCGAAGGAGCCGCCGATTCGGCCCTAATTAACGTGGCATGCACTGATGGGGAAGGGGGCGCGCTGCCGGGGGCCGGGCCCGACCCCAAGGACTTCGCCTCCGCCGGCCGGCCTCGGCTCCGATCCTCGCTCAAGTCGTCGTAAAGATTCTTTGGGCCGACTCCACCCTCTGCCGGTGCAGTTTTATTTTACTTTTGATGACTGGCACTGATGAGCCGCGCGGGTGGATAAGTCTATCTCCCTCTCTCTCCTCCGTAAGCGGGGCGCGCACCTCTGGACGAGTTTACGCGCCGGTGGCGGCCGCTCCTGGCGGCGATCCTTGACGTCCGTCGCGGATGCAATGCAGGAAAAAGGAATTGGGCAGTCGTTTCATGACTCTTGGGGACTTTCTCACTGCTCACGAGAATCCACTGTAGCTCCGACTCGTCAATTTTCTTTCTTCCGCAGGTAAGTTCTACTCTCGGGGTATGGCGTTTTTGAGCAGAAAGTCACTGTACACCTCTGTATCCCGCCGCGTGTACTCCACACCACCACTCTGCGGCCGATGGGAGGGAGAGGCAGGCGGAGCGGGATGGGATGGAATCGAGTCGCGCGGGAGCGATGGGCGCCGGCGCGTCGAAGAATGGGAAGATTGTGTTGAGCGGCTGATTGGGCCGGATCACGTTCAGAATACATTACTGCCGATATGCGGTAGTAGTGGGCTTTCCACCGTGGAACAAGATTATGTTCTTTCGTAAATATTCGCAATTATTCCAAACAACTGTGTGTACTCGAAGTTAGCAACCAAACTTGAATATTTGTAAAGGCTGTCGTTTAATTTTGAAATAAATTCTTTCATAGCAATTCAAACATCAGAATTTTTTCCGTAAAAATCGTTACACCTCCAGAAAAGTCCTAAAGAAGTTTCCAGAAAAATTTCATTCTGTTTTCACTTTCATAAAAAAATACGTATCTAACAACAACCTTTTTTTTTTGAAAGATATTTCTAACTAATACTTTTTAAGGAAAATTAAAATTCCTAATCTGGCAAACTGATGTACGTATTTTTTTTTTCAATTTCACGTTTACCGAGCGATACCTCAAACGTCTGGAAGGGAGGAGGGAGGGACTCTAGAGGTCGTTCGTGGATAGTCTGGCTGAGGTGCCGGCGGGGAGGGGTAACGAGGCGGGACGGGCGATAATGAGGATGGGATTGAAGCTGATTAGGGCGCGGGGTCCTAACCGCAGCCGATATTGCTCACGTATCGGCCTCCCCTAACGAGACGTCGCGGCCGCGGTCGGGGCGAGGCCGGCGGGGCGTCTGCCGAGGTGGAGGTTGGCGCCTCCAGCCAGCGTGGCGCCACGGTGGCGCCGCCCACGCCCGTGTCGGTGTTAATTTGGCTGTCTCTCGCCATAAATATTTTAGGCCGTAAGGTACAGCAGCGAGGGGGGGAAGAGGAGGAGGAGAGGTCCGCAGCGCTGTGGACCGCCGACGCTCTCTCGGCGCGCACCCCGCCGCTGTGTTACAAATGACCGAACTTATTACGGCATTCTGCTCATTACGGCCCAACACGACCATCCCTCAGCGCCTCGCTGCTGCTGCTTTACCATTCAGTTGCGCTACGACACACTCTCTCTCTCTCGGGTCCTTGTGCCACCACTTTCGCTCCCAGAGTCATGCCGCGCGTGTCCGCTCTTCTCTCTCTCTCTCTGTCGCTTTCACTCCCCCGCCTTTTCTCTCGCTCTGCCACGCACACGCACGCAGATTGGCTTTGCGAATGCTCCACGCTCCGCCACGCCACCAATCTCTCCCCGCCGCACACAGCCGCCGCCGCTCTGCGCTCTGCTCCGCCCGGTCTACTTGTGAAATCGAGTAAAGAGGGAGGGGGATGTGGCGGAGAGAGGGAGTCGCCTTTGGGTGGGACGACGAACGGTTCGGATGATGCAGAGGCATGGCCGCCCCCCGCTATCGCGGCTCCTGCATCGCTGCCCCACCACCACCCGGGCGGCGGGGACGCACGACCGACCGCATAAGGAGGGAGGGAAAGCGGAGCCGGAGGGTGAGAGAGCGGGGTCGGCGGGATCGGAAACTGCACGATGATCGCTGGCACCCCGCCGCCAACGCGTGCGCCAGGGCCCAGGCCACGCCGCCCGGCCGCCGCCCACGGGAAAAGTTTCACTTTTCTGCAAACTTATTCTCTACCCCCCGAGCGCTTGCTCTTTGCTGTCGGTGTGGGCGGCCGAACGAGGGCCGGAGAGAGGTGGAGGTGGGTGGGAAATCATCATAATTAGTCTCTCTCTCCCTCGTGTCGCGGCGGCGGTGGTGGCGTGCTCGACACGGAACGCCTCAACTCACCCCGCCGCGGCACACCCCACCTCACCCCAGCATACCCCACCACACCCGCGCTGCCTCGCGGCTAATCTCGGACCTGGGAGTCAACTTAGAGAATGTCTGAACTCAGCTTAAGGGTGTCGGAGCCGCCCCGTCCGCCCCGGTCCCGGCCGGATCTGCCCTGGGTGCGGCCGGCGGGCGAGCGGCCGGCTCGAATAGTTGCGCGACTCTCAAAGAACTTGAAACGAGCAGAGGATGGGATGGGTGGGAACGGCGGAGGGGTAAAGGGTGGCGTCAGGACCGTGCATGGGGGCCGAGTGAGGTAGTTTGACAAACCGGGACGTCAAATAAAGCGTGACTATGCGGAGCGTGACGCAGCGGTGCGTGCGAGCAGCGAGGGGTGCTTGGTGGAGAGGGGGGGGACTCCAAGATGCCTGCCAAGAGGAGGTTTACCAGCATTCCTTCATGTGGAAGAAGCTGTCAGGAGCACTCGTATGGAGGAGTGGGGAAAAGGGGGGCCTGCCTTGCCAAGCTCGCTCGCGAGCGGGCGTGGAGGGGTGTACAGCCTCCCGCTGCTGCCGCTCTGCCTGCTGCGTCGGGGGTGATGCCTCCCCCTCGCGCCGGCCGCGCGATGCCCTCCTGATTGTCATGCACGACGCATGCACGGCGGCGCTCACACGCGTGTTAATTTATGACTGCTAATTAAACGATTCATACTGGAAGCAAAGAGGGCACGAGAGAGAAAGAGCGAAGAGGGAAAGGAAAAAAAAATTGTCGTGCGGCCCTGCGGTGCCCTGCGGCCCTCTGTGCATATTGCCTCGGCTCTCTCAAAATGAAAGTCACGCGCGCGCGTTGGTCCGGGGGCAGCGGCGGCAGCCCTATAGCGGCAGCCAGGCAGTCCGTCCCCGCGTGGAAAGCTCTGTATTTTAACTGTAGTTAAAACTACAGCAGGCAAACTGCAGTTGGGAAACTGCTATCGAAACTGTTAAGTTTTTGTAATCACGTCTGCATTTTAGTACTACATTATGAAATGCACATTCCCTTACAGACTGACTGAATGCGCATTGCTTTTTATATTTGTAATGGCAATTGTACCTCAGATTTGAAGTTGGAAGTACGGTTAAGAGTTCAGTTTTGAAGATGATTAAAACACAGTCACGAATTACTGTCACAGGTGCAACCCCAATGATACACGAACTGCATTTAAGCAAAACTTTCAATTTAGTGAAAACCGTACACGATTTATTTAAATCGAGGCGTTGTATTTTTAGGCAGTTAAAGTTCATTTTGACAAGTAGTTAATTCTGATAACGTAAAATTGCGTACGGCGCAACCTGGAACTTGGGCTCTCCCAACCTTCCAGTGCACCGGTCAAGGGATTAGCGCCGTGGACAGCCGGTGCTGTGGTTTACTGGGAAAGTAAAAACCCTGCGAGTTGGACCCAACGCCTGGGCGCAACACATTTGCGTCTGGGGCGATTTTCAAACGAACTTAAGTCGCTCCTGTGAAGCTCAAGTGAACCGGTTCAAACCCTTGCTAACTTTCGACGGACCTTCACCCTTCGTTAACAACTGACCACGGGCCACGGGCCTGACAGATGGGCAACCCGGTAGCGCACAGCGCACAGGACGTTATAAGGTTTAACAGCCATTGAACTACTGTGAAACTATAGTTGAACTGTAGTCATACCAGTCGACCGGGGAGCTGGAGCCCTTAACATGACACTACGTACCTGCACCACCAGTGCTATGGTGTCGCAGTAGCGCAATGGTCAGCGTTCCGAGCTCACAGCATCAGGGTCCGAGGTTCAACTCCCATCATCTTCAAACCAGGTTCAACTTTCCGAAAGGTAATATCCTTGTGATTACTGTACTAGGTAGACGAGAAGACAGGGAGAGGGGATGGGGTGAGCAATCGGAGAGTAGGGAGGAAAAAAAAAGTTAAAAGATTTCTTTCTATATTTTGACACCTGTAGAAAATGCATTCAAAGTAAAGTCTCTCCACAGAGAAAGTCTAGTTAAAGTAAAGTCTAACTGGTAATGCAACTAGGCCAAACTCACCCGAACTGGTCCAAAAACTGCAGTTAAACTGAGAACGTCCCAAATAAGTACTGGTAAACTGTAGTGAAACTTAGTTAAACTACAGTTGACTATTTTTAGTCTACAGTTAAACCACAGTTAACTACTTTTAGTATACAGTCAAAGTGCAGCACTTCACCTGCAGTTCCACTGCTCTTTTTCTGTAAATTAAAACCGCTATTTCAAGTGTACTTTCACAATATTTCAGACACAGAACAGCTATTCTTACGCTACGGTTTCAGTTAGAGTCCAGATACGTTCGACAAATATATTTCGAAGTACAGATCTTTCCACGCGGGTCCGGCCTCGGAGGCACTGCTGGAGGACCTTCGCGACGACCGCGTCTCGGTGTCCAAGGTGCAGCTGGCCGGCTGGGTATGCCCGGCTGCAGGGACCGCTCCCTCCTCTCCTCTCCTCTCTCCTCCTCACTCCGTGGCTCGCGCCTCGCCCCGCCGCACCGCCTCCGCCCCGCCCCGCAGAGCCGGGAGCCGGCTCGGCTCGGCTCTCGGCTCAGTGTGCTCAGTCGCCAGCGAGAGGCGAGAGGTGGCGAGGGAAGGTTGTGTTGCGCGGGAGCTGTCCTGTCCTGTCGGGGGCGCGACGTGCGAGAGCGACCGAGCGCCGGCACTTACCATATCATGTTATAGTTGTTGTTG
>NW_026267693.1:55835-57427 GCF_000697945.3 Frankliniella occidentalis
ACCAGAATGTGCGTAACCCCTCATTTAAATCTAGTCGTAACACCAAAAGTAACATCCTTACCCCCTAAACCCCCCGGCCATAGCGCCCGGGGTGGGGCCCGGGGCTTCTAGCGGCAACTGACAGCGGCCCGTCGCGACATGTTTGTAGCTTTGAGCTTCGTTCTCGAAGACGACAAGTCCTATGAAAGTGCGGTAAAAAGCTATGCAATGGTGAAGGTCTGGCGAAAAATCGGCTCGCTTTATGTAGTTAGGTAGCTCGTCTCTTTCTAGGAGAAATCACAGTTTGAAAATGCTCTTATGATCTCGAAAAACAGGCCATTTTGACAAGCAGCCCTTATCGAGTAAAAATCCTTAAAATTCAAAAATAGTTAAAGCGTTATAATCCTGAAACTATTTCCTTTAAATTAACGTATGGTTTGCCGTACTTTTCTTGTGTTAACATACTAAAAGATTAATTTTAGTTTCCGGAGTCACACGCTCCGCCCGCCCGGCAGCGCGCGGCCGGCTCCGGCGGGACCAGCGCTCGCAGCGATCCTAGCGGCCGCAAGCGGCGTTCGTCATCGCTATAGGCCACATCAAGTGAGAAAAGGGCGTTTGGTGGGTATGTGGGTATAAATATGAAATTTTTGATGTTACTAGGATGTTCTAATGGGGGCTTGCGCACATTGTGGACAAAGAACGAAGTCTCTAGCTCAAAGCGTTAACGAGCAACAAGCGACGCAAAAATCAGGATTTCGGAGGGGGGTTTAGGGGGGATGGGGGTCGAAATCGTTTTGCCCCCTCCTCTATATACGTTCAGTATGGTCTGAAGTACAACTGTGCAAAATTTCAAATCTCTAGCTCAAAATGCAAAGTGAAACCCCACAGCGTCCCGACTAGCACAGGGAATGCAAGACGAGGGGGGCCTTCGCTTGGTTGGCCGCCCGGCTGGCTGCCCCGCCCGGCGCGGCCCGCTCGGCCCAAGGGCAAGAAGGTGAGAATCTCGTTTTGTTTTTCTGGTCCCTGCTTAATTCGTTTCGGACGGGCGGTGGTGCGGGCCTGGAGGAGGGGGTGGAGGGGGCTGGTGGCGAGGACATAATTCGCGACAGTGATTGATATAATTCGGGGCCGCCGTGGCGCTCGCCGCAAATACCGAGCGGGGCGAAATGAGGTGCCGAACCTGCGACGGGCCGGCATGTGCCCCAATGTGCCCCCCTGAGGGCGCGCGGCGGGGGCACGCCCTTGTGGGAGCCGGGACGGGACCGAGCGCTGTTGTCGGATCACTCTCCATACCCATACGTGTGCAAGTGGAATGGAAGGGTTAAAAGAACACGGGGCGGAAGTTATCCGGGCTATCGCTATTCCGCGCACCAACAATGGCGAGAGGGGGGCCTCTCCCGTACGGCCGCACGGCATGGGCGGAGAGGAATGCATTGTGGCTGACCTGTAGAGAGCAGCCATTATCTCTCTATCCCTAAGGATCAGCCCGAGGTGGGCGGGGCGGGGCGCGGGGCGGAGCGGAGCGTGTGCGTTAGATGGGGAGTACATAAACAATGCCGATAAGATAAGGCCTCGCGCTTTCCTCCCGAGACGGTCGCCCTGCCTCCTCTCCT
>NW_026267694.1:0-681 GCF_000697945.3 Frankliniella occidentalis
AAAAATGTTAATTATGGTTGAATGCTTTTTGCTTAGGGTGGGTAGTTTTAAAACGTGAAAAAAGTACCCCAAAATCCACCGCAGGTCGGATTCGGCATTTTTTCGGTCCTCAATTGTCGACGAGACGAATCCAACGCACTTTGAAATTCTGAAATCGGTCGGGCGGTTCTCTCAGGGATCAAGAATCGCTAATAGATCAGTCAGTCAGTCAGTCAGTCACGCATGTGGCTTTAGGGGATTATAGATTACAGGCGGCGGCTGCAGTGGCAGCGGCGGCTCCTGCGGCGGCGGCAACAGTGGCGGCTGCTGCGGCGGCGGCATCACTGGCGGCTGCACCACCGGCGGCGGAGGTGGCGGTGGCGGAGCAACACCGGCGAACGGCTCAATGACAATCACTCCCGGCATATTCAACTCCTCTAATAACTCATTCAACGCATCCTCATCGTAGTCTTCATTCACATCAAAGTGGGGCATCGCCATGGCTCTGAACCAAATTTAAAACGAGATATCTAAACGCATCTACCGCACTGAGAAACAGTACCGAGAGGGCCAGCTAAGCAACTCAAAATCAGTCGTCGATCGAGTAACTAAGCAAAATGCCAGGATAAATACACCTTGATTGAGTTTGAGTTTAAATATCCCTATGTCTCACCACTACTTTCTACTCCCGTGTCTCTGGTA
>NW_026267694.1:1905-3122 GCF_000697945.3 Frankliniella occidentalis
AAGGTCGTTCATCATGACCTGAACAGAACATTTTGTGCGATGCAAAAGCATTTGCCGAAAACCGCATGACGATGCGCTGATTCGTTCGTTGTGAACAGCGCTCGTCTCGGAAGAGATTCTGAGCCCAGCTAAAGAGGCTCTCCTGTGTGGTCGCTTCTCAGCCGTCAGCGTAGCTCAGTCTGGCCCTGACCGCTGAGGGTAACGGACGCCGGAGGCAGCTCCCGATAGTAGCTGCGCGCGAGAAATGATTTTGTGAAGTGATGTTGTGATCCTGATTTGTTTTGAAGATTTGTGAAGATGGAACGGGAAAATACTGTGACGCTTTGGTTCAGCGACGATTGCAAGAAAGATGATCGGCTACTGTTGAGTGGTATGAAAAAGCTTGGAGTCAGCGCGGCGGACTTGTATTGTGTGCAGCACGATTTTAGTCGGTTCTGCGTCCATCTGAAGCTTCACGCGGAGTCGGCGCACAAGATTTCGGATGAGAAGATTTGCATGTATGACCGACCAGATGGCTCGTATTTCATTGCGACCCGAAACGGAAAAAATGTTACGAAGGTGAGAGTTCGCAACTTGCCTCCCGAAATGTCTAGTGATGATGTCAGTTGGGATTTAGAAGATTATGGATATGTGTACAGAATTACTGAAGATCGATATGAAGACGGCCCGTTCAAGGGTATCAAGAATGGTGATCGCACGGCTTTAATGTGTTTAGACGCTGATGTGCCAAGTTTTATCGTTGTGAAGAATGTAGAAGCTAAAGTTGAGTACCCTGGCCAACCCAAGACCTGTCGAAGATGTGGGGTTAGGGGGCACCTCCGAGCCACATGTCGGACGCAGCCCGGGGCGGCCAAGGCGACCGATTCGGACGCGACCCTGCCCGCGCCGGCCGAGCCAAGCGCTGGTGACGTCAAGTCAGGCGGCGGCTCGCCGCCCAGCAAGCAAGCAGACGACGCGCCGCGCGCCGCCAGCATCCATCACGACCAACAACAACAACAACCGGTCACAGCGGCGGCGAGGGGGGTGAGCTCTCATCTTGATGAAGAAAAGGAATTGTTTATTGAACTTCGGCAAGAAAACTCGGACTCGGACACGACAAGATTTGAAAACCTGGATCGAAACAGAAGAGAGGAAAAACGGCAGAAGAGAAAGGAGAAGACGTCGAGACAAAGAAAGAAAATGAAAAATGTTAATTATGGTTGAATGCTTTTTGCTTA
>NW_026267694.1:7777-8940 GCF_000697945.3 Frankliniella occidentalis
TCGAGTTATCGTGCGGACAGATACACAGACACACAGATACACAGACACACAGACACACAGACACACAGACACACAGACAGACAGACAAAGTTTTTTCCGACCAGATGGAGTAATAGGCTTCGCTAATCGCTCAGCCAAAAATATTGAGTTAGCTAGCCCACGCTATAATGTTCGCTAAGCCGCTGCCAGCGAAAATATTCGTTGACATAGCTAATGTTTCGCTGCCACAACAAAAGTACTTTTTTCCGTGTATTGAATCAAGTTTTGTTCCATTTTAGCGGACCGCTTTTGGCTTTGTTATGGCTCCCCTGACCACTGTGTTTTGCTACGCTCTACCACTCTGGGCAAGGCCTTCATATGACATTGCAACCTAATTTAAAGCACACTTACTGAAAACTAAAGCTATATCATCTGCTCCCACGTTAGCGCAAGCTTAAGTTTTCTATTGAAGGAAAGAGGCTTAGTCCTTCGGTCGGAATTAGCTCAGCGAGCCGAGGGCATATCACTTCCTCAACTCTTCTGTTAAATAAGACAAGGTCTACGACCTGAGCTTTCTTGTCGATGATGTTTTTCGACTGATGCATCACGTATTTTTGATCTGCTGTTGTGCTTGTGTAAGCCATTGCCAAGGACAACATTTTTTGCTGTTCCTCCTCTAGATGAAATTTTTGTGAGGCAGCTACATTTCTGATGGGAAAATATCATTTATGTCCTTATCAAATGAAGTGTATTTGTTGCCAGTTACAGTAACCAAAAATGTGGTGGGCTTGTCCTTGCTGTTTGTTTCCATTCGTTGTCGGAGCTGCCATAGAAAACAATATCATTAAATATAAAAAAGACAGAAGGTAAACTCCATGTGTTTTTTTTTTTACATTTTAAAACCGATGAGAAAACCTTATGTGAAGGACAAGCACTTACCTTATACCATCTTACCCACAGGTCAAAGTGGGCTTGCGCCGTCTTGAATGTTGCTGCGCCGTAGGTGTCAGACGTCTTATGTTCTTTGACGCAAATTGACAGAGAAAGTGAGTGGTTTTTTTCGGCCTCCTCAATGGCCTTGCCAACAACATCCATTTCGATGTTGCTGGCAACCCCTGTTCTATTGGCTTTAATGAAGCAATAAGCACCAAGCATTCTCTGAACCCTGTTGAATGGCTCTGAAA
>NW_026267694.1:17980-18288 GCF_000697945.3 Frankliniella occidentalis
CGCCCGCCCCCTCCACCGCTCTCTGTATCCGCTTTTGTTCTTCTTAGTTCCGGGCAGCGCTCCATTGAAATACCCTATTGGAGGGCCACCTATAGCCATACGGTAACGCATTACCGAGGTCACATCGGATTTCGAACATTGTTTCGACATAAAACTGCTTTAGAGGACATTTTTTTTAATCCAAATTCATTCGCAAAACAGTGTCCTCACACAAGCATTTGAGGTACTTGAGGTACTTACGTTTAGCGTCCGATACCGACACTTCATCTGGCCTCCCTGTTTTGGGCCATCTCCCGGTCATCTGCTCC
>NW_026267694.1:18854-19256 GCF_000697945.3 Frankliniella occidentalis
TTTATTGATTCGAAGATGCTGTTGCCATTTTGCGTTGTGATGCGAGCATTAGATTAGAATTAATTCGCTGCTGTTTACGTTTGTAGGTAACTGCCAACAACGTTGCTATTTCAGAGGTTTTATCTGAAAACTCACCAGAAACTGTACACCTTCAATTAAGTGATGCGGACGTGCTCCTAGAGAGCCTTTCTCAACAGCAAAATAATTGCCCACTCCTCAAATTAGATCAGGTTAATGACGACTGTTTAATGGTAAATCATTTAGTCATAATTTAACTGTTTTCTAGCATTTTTTCTTCTCACATTAAGGTAACAATTTGGTTGTGATTTTGCATAGGATGAAGAACTCCAAAACACGGCAAGACAGGTCCTTGTAAATGATGATGATTTTAACATGAACGAC
>NW_026267694.1:27335-27643 GCF_000697945.3 Frankliniella occidentalis
ACATGTCTCTCAGATGAGCGTAAATTCGGAATGCGGTTTTGTTGGCTTGCTCCATAATTGCAATAAGGAGCCTTTAAAAAGGCTTTTTCTCCCTCCAGGTGTTAACGCAAGTAAAACTTTTACTCACAGACTAAAGCTTAAAACAACACGCAGTTTTTTTTGGCTGAGCGATTAGCGAAGCCTATTACTCCAGTGATCAAAAAGTTTCGCGTGTGTCTGTCTATCTGTCTGTCCGTCTGTCTGTGCGCACGATAACTCGAGAACGAATTGAGCTAGCGACCTGGGATTTTCAGGGTCGTTTTGTATCA
>NW_026267694.1:28103-29910 GCF_000697945.3 Frankliniella occidentalis
CCCCCCCCTCTTTACCTCCCCTTAATGATTACAGCTTTCTTCCCCTAGCCACAGGTTTATTACAGACAGCAACATCGATACAGGTACGGTTCGCCAAAGGTTTGCAGGTCCTGGTCAAGGTCAAGGTTTCTTCAAGGCTGACTACGGTGACTGGAGTCAAGTCCGTCTAGACGGGCGGCGGCGTCCTGGGCGTCCAGGTACGCGTTGGCGGCGGCCTCCTCCGCGGCTACCTCGGCTTCCTCGGCCAGCTGGCGGGCGGCCCGGGCCTCTTCGTAGGCGGCCGCCAGCTCGTTGGCCTCATTGGTTTTCTGGAGCAGGTAGGCCGCCGCCGCGGCCTGCTCCGCCACGTACTCCTCCCTGGCGAGGGCCTCGCAAGAGGCGCATAGCTGGCGGATGGTGGGGCACCGGCGACACCCCCACGGGTTGCCTAGATACAAGGGGTCGGCCTGACCTGGGCTGTCCAGCACTGTAAACAATGGACATGTTAGTTTTCTCCTTGGCCCTGTACTGTACCTCGTTCTCTGGAGCTTACAGGCCTCCTCCTCGCTGATGCTACGCAAGACTCGCGGGGGCGTCGGCGCCGCGCCCGGGGCGAGGCCGGGTCCCGTCGGAGTGACGCTAGGCCCTGCCACGGCCCAGCGTCGGTCGGGGGTGGGGTGGAGCTGCGACGGGCCGACCTCGTCCTCGCTGGAGCTCTCCTCCGGCTGTTGTGCGGTGCCCCCCCCAGGGCTCGGGGGCCCCACGGCGGGACGCGCCGCTGCCACCAGCGCGTCGGTGGGGTTGGCCCACCCCCCGGTCGCCGGGTCCCAGATCTGGAGCAGCACGTGCCCCCGGTCGGCCCACACGCCTGGGCAGTCGTCTGCGAAAAGGATATGGTTAGCGCGGTTCACTGGCCGGTCTTCCTCGGTGTTTGGTACTCACTGTGGAACACCACGACGTTGCCGGACCGGAGGACGTGCCACATGGTGCTGAACATGGCGACACGAAGGGGTGGGCTGGCTGTTGAAGAGTGGCCGAGCTGGCCGCCGGCGCCGGCCTTTATGGTGCTGACCCCCACCACTGGCTGGGTTGGGAGGCTGCGTTCGGGTGTTGTTTACAATGACGTACAGGCGCGTGCTTTGGCAACTCTTTATTGATATGCTTCCTTGTTACAGATATTGCTGGGGCTACATGCGCATCCCCCGGCGGGGGACGGCGGCTGCAGTGTCTTCTTCCTCCCCCTCGGAGTCGAGTGGCCGAGCCTGCGGCCGCGCCGCCCGGCGCCGTCGCGGGCGCGGCGGGGGGGCGCGGGCCTCCTCCCCGCGGTTTTCGGTCTGGGACGCGCGGAGCGGCGACATTGCGGCTGTGGCGAGCAGGGCCCCCAGCCCGTCGAATGCCGCGGGCTCCAGCAAGTAGGTTTGGGGTAGCGCCCCTGGAGCGATGGCGCGGAAGACGCGCCCAGCTGCGGGAACGCCAAGATTAGCGTGGCTCTGGGGGTTCGGAAGGGGTGGGGCCAGGTTGCTTACCGATGGGCCCCTCCGGATCGCTGTCGTCATCAGCCGGCCGCCACGGTTCGTCCGGCCCGTCCCGCACCTCCAAGGGGTACCCCTCCCAGGTTTGGCCTGGGGCGTCGGGATCGCCACCTGTAACGACGGTTCATTTACGTTGGTACACACTCCCTTCCCCCCGCTCCCTGACGTCACTCACCTGGCGCCCTGGCCTCGGGGTTTCGGATGCGCCACTGTCGCTGCGACATGGTGTCTGCTGTGGCACTGTGGTGGTGGCCGGCGGGACTCGGCTCTTTATGCGGCCCGGGCCTCTCCTCCTC
>NW_026267694.1:29960-30521 GCF_000697945.3 Frankliniella occidentalis
GAGGGTGGCAGCCTAAGGGCCCGCGGCGACGCAGACGAGACCGGAGAGCACGAAGGTAGGTCCCTCTTCCCTTTGGACGAGCCAAGCCTGCAGGCCCCCGGCGTACGGCTTGGGCTGACAAGCCAAGGGTCACGGCCGGGTTTCCCGCCTGCCCGCGCCCGCAGGACGACGACACGGTGCCGCAACACCACGGTGTACAGAGCACGGTGGAGGGAGATACGGTGGGGACACTGCACTGTAATTCCTAAAGGCAACTTTTCGAGATGTTGCCTTTATTGTTACTCCCCAGGGAGTGATGGAAAGAGAGAGCAATTTTGAAATGGTTCAAACGAATACGTGATACGCAAGACAGTAGTTGGAGTTATTGCTCTCTCTTTCCATCTTCATTTCAAAGTTTCCGTATTTCTTCTCATAATAAAAATTGGAAATGTAAACTGCTGTACAGAAATGTTGTGTAGCTGCCACAGCAGGTAGTGGAATCATATGTCAAGCAGCAGTCTTCAGCAAGCGTGAATTTGATTTGGCAATTAAGAATTAACAGTTCCACTTTGCATAATATTT
>NW_026267694.1:35436-36039 GCF_000697945.3 Frankliniella occidentalis
GCAATAGTTCGTACACCTTCCCCCCAGATAGTACGGAAGAAAGGCGAAATAGAGCGTTATAGACATACTCCAGGAATAATCCGAAATAGGCGAGAAATAACCGGGTTGGCGACACTCACCTGGATCGCAGGATACACGCGCCGGCCGTACGCGCACGAGTTGAGGTTCAGGGGCGAGTCCCTCCCCACCTTATTGGCGTCCAGCAGTGTGCAGCCTCTGATGGTCTGAAGGTAGACCCGGTACCCCTGATCCCGGTGGGGCTTGCCACTCTTTTGGGAGACGTGCACGGGGACGAGGCCGATGTCGCTCCGGGATAGTGACAGAATGTGCTAGAATGGGTATCAATTGACATGCAAAATTAAACAAACTGTCGAGAAAATGCACACTTAAACTGAAACGTCACTTGACGTGCCAAATTATACACCTGTTTTACCAGTGAAACGTACCTTCATACACTGGGAACGCAAGTGTGTGAATATTCGTACAATTAGGGGGGTAAACGTGTGGACTCACTTGTAGAACGGCATCCTCGTACTGCGGTCCCCGGCACGCTCAGTGGTCATCCCAAAAGAGTGCCATGTTGCAGATGATAATTAAAAGCAG
>NW_026267694.1:47744-48967 GCF_000697945.3 Frankliniella occidentalis
CGGGCGGACCACAAGCTGGTGATCGCCTCGCTCAACCCCCCCGCGGCGCTTCCTGCCAGGCCATCCCCCTGCCCGCCCCGGCCGACGAGCAGGTCGAGGCCACTCCCAACCCGCACGAGGTATGGAACACTGAGGCGTTGGGGCGTTCGGCCATCCTGCAGGACCGTTACGCACGTTCGGTCGGGGCGGCTCTCAACGCGGTTGGGGCGCGTGGGGGCGACCTCTCTTGGACCCAACTCTCGGCGGTGTTGGTGACGTCGGCGAATGCGGTGCTTCGTGCCCCCGCGTCCCCCCTCAACCCCCCCGTCAGCGTGCGGCTACGCACCAGTACCAGGCGGCACTCCGCGTCGCCCACAACGCCCCTGGCGATCGGCACGCTGAGTTTCTTCTCCGCGGTGCGGGTGCACAAGCTGGAGAAGCTGCAGTACCAGCTCGGGCGGATTCAGGGCACCCGGCCGGCGAGAAGGATGAACCTGCTCTACCGTTTTCTCCGGCGCTCGCGGCGCGTTCTCGTGGCCCGCGGGGCTGGCCCCACCGCCCACGACTGGGAGGCTGCGGTCCAGCAGCAGGCGGTTGGCGCCCAGCCGGCGCTGCTGGAGGAAGAGGCGGCGCCGGTTGACTATGCTCCCTCTGCGGCCCAGCTCATCGCGTGTGCGAAGCGCCTTTCTTCCCGTACGGCCCCGGGGCCGGACGGTCTTCCTGGAGAGCTCTTCCGCTACGCCCCGGATGTCTTCTTTGACCATCTGGCGGTGCTGGTGCGGCGCCACTGGGAGGCTTGCTCCTTCCCGGCGGCCTGGATCACGTCGCTCCAGCACCCCATTCCGAAAGTGCCGCGGCCTCAGACGGTGGATGACTTCAGGACCCTCTCCATGTGTGCGGCCGTCTACAAGATGGTCGCACTGCACCTGCTGGATCTGCTGCAGACGGTGGTACCGCCCCTCCCGTACTACCAGGCCGGGTTCCAGGCGGGGCGGTCCACCTATGACCACATCTTTCTGGTCAGAAGAGTCCTGGATGCGTTCTGGTGGGTGGACACCCCGGTGCACCTGCTGGCGCTGGACATCCGCTCGGCGTCCCCCTCGGTCTCCAAGGCCAGTGTGGTCGAGGCCTTGGTGGAGGCCGGGGTCCCGCCGAGCCTCGTTAACCGAGTGATCGCGCTGGCCCTCACGGACCGTACTTTCGTGCGCTGGGGTGGCTCCGTCACCTCGGTGATCCTGCGAGGG
>NW_026267694.1:49502-49980 GCF_000697945.3 Frankliniella occidentalis
TCCGTCGCTTTCGTGATCCTGCGGGCGCGGGGGGTCCGGCAGGGGTGCGGGGTGAGCCCGTTCCTCTTCCTCCTGGTGCTCCACATGGTGGTGCGCCGGGTGGTCGCCGGGCTCCCCCGGTTTCATCTTGGCTTCGGGGCGCCGTCCTTCGTACCTATATTGTGCGCCTACGCGGACGACGTCCTGGTGCTCTCAGACCGGTTGGAGGACGTCACCGAGTTCCTGGCTGCCTTCCGTGCTGGGCTGGCGGCGGTAGGGCTGGAGCTCAACCTGCGCAAATCGGAATACCTGGTCCGCAGCTCCGTCCCCGACCCCCTGCCACTCCCCCGCGTGGCGCGGCTCGCGGGCCTTGAGGTTCCCCAGGTGAGCCAGCTGGTCGACCTGGGGGCTCTTATCACCTCGCTGTCGCGCCAGCCCGTGGTGTATCATCGGGTGCGGCGGGCGCAGCGCTCCATGGCGGCCATCCTGCCGGCGCTCC
>NW_026267694.1:51218-51734 GCF_000697945.3 Frankliniella occidentalis
GTGCCGCTCCGGGCTTCCTCTGACGAGGACGAGCCTGCCCCCTGCCCGCGGGAGGTCCTTTACCGCCCTGGCGACGCCTCGACGACGTCTTCTGAGGCGGAAACGGAGTGATCGGGTTTGTGCTTGCCTGCCTGCTGTTCTTCCCCTCCCTTGCCCGGGGTCACTGTGCACTGTCTTGTTTGAAATAGAGTGTGTGTGCTGCTAACTGCCCTTTCTTTCAGCCAGGGGCGCCTAGGGGCTCGCCCCGTCCCGCTCTTGAGGGCGCTCCCTGCCCCCCCCCCACCCTGCATACTAATCTACACACGCGCTTAATTACCAGGGCCCTCGGCTGTCGCGCGCGGAGCGCGGCGGCGGGCCCCCGCGTGACCCGCGCTGTACGCTAGTCGCATAGGGGGCTGGCCTCTTGCAAACCACTCTCTTCTAGGTGCTGACGAGACCCCGTGCCGGCGGAATTAATACCGTGCCTGGATCATATTTCGGTCCCGTCTCGCTCAGCGTTATATCTATCTATCTATT
>NW_026267694.1:52182-52491 GCF_000697945.3 Frankliniella occidentalis
GCTCAGGCCAGGAACTGGCTACACACCTACTTCCAAGCAGCACTTCGCCCACGGTTCAGCCTGCACGCTCACCGTTCTGAAGCAACTCTGCGGCTATAGACACAAGACCCACAATCGCTAAGATGGGCCGGATCACTAGCTTGCCCACGGTTCAGCCTGCAGGCTCACCGTTCTGAAGCAACTCTGCGGCTATAGACACAAGACACATAATCGCTAAGATGGGCCGGACCACCAGCCTGCACTCTCACCGTTCTGTGAGAACGGTCAGTGTTCGGGCCTAAACCTGACCCAATATTCAAACAGTTAACC
>NW_026267694.1:54185-54525 GCF_000697945.3 Frankliniella occidentalis
CTCTCTTCTCTCTTTTCTCTTATTTTGTTTTTCAATGCTCTTCCCTGTCTTGTCCTTCTTGTATTGCATGGCAGCCGCGCGCTTCGCATAAGCTTCGGTCTGACGGTCAGCTGCAGCTTTTTCTCTCTTCTGAGCTGCAATAGCTGCCTCGGTTCGCTTCCGACTCTCCTCATGGATTTTTGCACGCGGTGTGATCTCAGACTTGATGGCGTTCTTTATTTTTTCCGTTACTTCGGCAGCCTTTTTCAGAACTAAGCGTTGTCGTCGTCGCAAAGCCTATGTTTCTTTTCAATCCAGAGACATATTCCCTGGCAACGTCTTCTGGCATAAAGTCAAGTAG
>NW_026267694.1:59410-60788 GCF_000697945.3 Frankliniella occidentalis
GTCGGGGGGACCGCGCTCCCCTCCCTCCTCGCCGTGCACACAGCCAAGGCGTGGTTACGATCCCTCCACCGCCAGGGAGCCAAGCGGGGGTTAGGCTGCGAGAGTTACTGGCAGGTAGGCAACCCTGTCAGCTCAGCAGCCGTGCGGGCGGGTTGCGGCGCGGCAGGGGCCCGGATGCCAAACACATGTTGAGTCACGTTCAATATTATTTTTTCCAACATCGGCAGATAGGTGGCGCCTCGAGCACCAGAACGCACGTATAAAAGAAAGGTTGTCGCGCCCATCAGTCATTCCTTCGGTTCGTCTTCTGGTGTGAGCATCATGGACTGCCCTTGGCTTCGCCCGACTTACTCCAAAATGTCGTATGCTTTCTGTGACATCCAAATGCTGAGTGGTGGTACCAGTCGTGGCAGACAGCTCCAGTCCAGACCACGCCACTGCCGGCACTGCACCGCCACACGCACCGCCCTCGCCATGATGAACGCCAACGTGTACCCGGACAGCTCGACCAGCCCCTTCCAGCAGCCGAAGACCCCGTGGAAGCTTCTGCGCAGCCTCTCCCCGGCCACCAATAAAGCATTCCGGTAAAGCTAAAATGCAGAAGAATGCGAGGAACAAGAAAACGGAAATCACTATGCTTTTCCATGGGACTTCCGTTTTCTTGTTCCCTGCATTCTTCTGCATTTCAGCTTTACCGGAATGCTTTATTCGCCGGGGCTGAACAGAGCAAGACTGTCTTCCATGGGAAAGTACATCATCAAAGAATTTAGTGTATATATGGCCCCTACTTTGCTAAAAGCTACACAGAGGTATTTGCTCCGCCCTACTCCGCCCGCTGGGTGCCAGCCCGGTACCGCAGGCAAAATGAGTATATTACCAACCACATTCACGGGCTCACATGGGCACACTGCCATACTCAGAGTGTCACGACTGCATTCAGTTGGCGGCAGTTGTTTACTCTGGTTTACTCTGGCCTGTATGTAAAGGGAGAGGAGAAGATAGCAATCCTGCCAGGGGGTCCCCCTGATCAATTTTCACAGGCTATCAGAATGGGGAAACAAAATGGCTGCCCGTCAGAATCGGGAGAGCTTACTACTCACAAATGTTTGGAAATACCATTGCAGGATAGAGAAAATTGACAATGTTGTTGTTGTTTATCTTTACAGAGAGAGGCTGTGAGAGGTAGGGTCCATAAGTTCCATAAGACAGTAACATCAACCTATATAACCGAAGTTGAGAAAATCTTTTACAATTCTATTGTTGGCTGAGCGATTAGCGAAGCCTGTTACTCCAGTGATGATCAAAAAGTTTCGCGTCAGTCTGTGTGTCTGTTTGTCTGTGCGCACGATAACCCGAGAACGAATAGAGTATTCCGGCG
>NW_026267694.1:63003-65114 GCF_000697945.3 Frankliniella occidentalis
TGTATGCCAGAGGCGTCGCAGCGTAACAGTGTTTCGTGAGATATCGCGAAGCCTGTTACGCGAGACGTGGTCTGGCGTACATCTACCTAGGTTTAACATCAACTTATGATAATTAATACCAAGTTTATCTCAGTTCATTATCGCCGAGCGAAGCTCAGTCCAAGTCGATGAGGGGTCAGGCAACGTCTCCGTCGTGAGTCTGTATGTGCGTCACATTCTGTAGCTCCTCAAAAAGGGGCTGCACTGACAGCGAGAAGAGGGTTAGTCTAAGAATTGAGAATAGGGTGTTCCAGGCAATCTAAAACGGAAATAGGAAAAGAACAAACTCACTTACCCCTCTGTTTCCGTAATGGCTCTGATTGGTCGAGCTAATCACGTGCCTCCGCGGCCTTTCCGGTATGAGAAACTGTCCGATCAGTTTCGAGCTCCCCTCCATATTTGAGAGGTTAGGATCGGACCAAACTACCACGGTAGTTTCTCATACAAGGCAGGCAGAAACAGATAAATCAGTGAGTTTGTTCTTTTTCACTTCCGTTTTAGATAGCCTGGAACACCCTTATTATCGAGGATTATTTGTGTGCATTATTTCATGCATTGGACAGCTTTGAAATATTCAATCGTTTAATTTGAATAGGGTGTTCCAGGCTATCTCGAAGGGAAATGAAAAAGAGCAAACTCACCGATTAATCTGTTTCCGTCCACTCAGTATGAGAAATTGCCATGGTGGTTTGGTCCGATTCTAACCTCTCAAATATGGAGGCGAGCTCGAAACTGACCTGTCGGTTTTTCATACCTGAAACGTCGTCGTGACACGTGATCAGCTCAACCAATCAGAGCCATCACGGAAACAGAAAAGTCAGTGAGTTTGTTCTTTTCCTACTTCCGTTTTGGATAGCCTGGAATACCCTATTCGCGCACAGTTCGTTGGTATGTTGGCAGCACTGCACTCGAGTGGGTGAAAAGCGCCAGCGGCATCGCGACTTTGATACTCTCTCACAAGTGATTAAATTGTCAGATCGTCAAACTGGGTGTGGTATTTTTAGTTTTAGAGTTGCGGAACTAGACCTACGTAGAGTCACGAGTGTCCGGTGTGAAGAAACGAAAGTGATAGTTAAAATGGTTTCCGTTTACGTTGGTTACGTACTGTTACGTTTACGTAAGTTGGGAGGAGGAACAGGGTAGTGGTTCGGGAAGAATGTAAAAGGGTAACTATTGTTTCGAGTTCATCTTGACAAAAGAAAAGGAACGAAAATGTTTCATGCTCCAAGACGATCGGAATCGAAATGGTAGAGTAATTGCCCCCTAAATTGACAATTTGGTCGTTTTTGCATACATTTACCCCTTTGGAGGCTAATTACTTTGCCATTTCGACTCTGATCGACTTTGAGCATAAGACATTTCCTTTTTAATTCTGAAAAAGGAATCCAAATCTTGTATTACACTTTTGATTTTGTATCTTTTAAAAAAATAACTCGGAAACGGTTTGAGCTAGAAGACTCTAATTTTTATTGTAACTGTATTGATTTTGAGCCTTCTAGTTCAAAAATTGACGTGTCAAAAAAATCAAAATCAAAAACCCGAAAGATTTCTTTTAAAATATATTTTGTTTTACATCTCTCTTAGAGGTAACTCGTCAAAGTAGAACCCTCTGGGCCAAAATTTTGCCCGTTTGGCTCTATCTCTAACCGTTTGGGCGCCAGAGGGCGTTTTTCACACGGAAATGACTCCAAAACATTTGAATGTCAACGTTAACTCTCTGATATTTGATGGTGTCCGGTGGGGTAACTAATCAAACTGAAACCCCGAGAAACAAAATTAGTGACTTTTAGGGCCGAAGGCCTATTTACGATTGTGCCCTTTGCTCTACTCAGGTGTCAGCGCCGCAGGCCTATGTTGATGTATGCCAGGCGCGTAGCAGCGTAGCAGTGTTTCGTGAGATATCGCGAAGCCTGTTACGCGAGACGTGGTCTGGCGTACATCTACCTAGAGTTATTTTAACAAAATGGAATGGTGTTTACTTTTGTATTACACTTTTAATTTCGTAACTTCTCTAATTTTTCATTCTTTTAATTTCAACTAAATGTTATGGTGTTTACTTGTAGAATAATTAG
>NW_026267695.1:0-11656 GCF_000697945.3 Frankliniella occidentalis
CCCTCTCTCTCCCTCTCTCTCTCCCTCTCTCTCTCGTGTCACTCTCCGGTTTGCGTCCGCTTAATTGGTGCACGCGCGCGTTTTCTATTCCGTTTTACCCGATCGCGCGGTCCGTGGTTTCGGATCGTGGCGCGGGCGGGCCCACGAGTCTACAACGTTGTTAGGTAACCACGAAAAAAGCACGCGGGAACATGTTTCTGACCACTGCCTAGTGTGTGTGTGCGTAGCAGTATAGTAGTACGAGTAGATCGGGAGTGATCGTGAGTCACTTACTTTTTCCTGCTCGCGTGGACGCCGTTTAGGGCCTTCATTGAATGATAAATCCCGCCTCTTATCCCCTCCCTTCCCCCCCCCCTCCCCTATGGCCGCTCTAAAAGCCCCTCGGAGCCGGGCGGACGCGTCCCCCCGTTGTGGCGCGGCGTGGCGGGCCGTCCCACTGGACCCCGCCGCCGACCCCTGCCCTCGCCCCCCCTTGCAGGTCCTGTAGGTCCCCTGAGTGGATTATGTCATTTGGCTGGAATCCAAAGTCATAGCGACTAGCGGCTCGGCTCGGCGACCCCCTGCCGCGGCACGGCTGGCCCATCCTCCCGGCTCCAAACGGCCAGCACCAGGCTCCAGCCAACACTCAGCTGGCCGTCTTCTATGTATGTTTGTCTTCTCTGCCCCCGTCCATCACAACCCTTACCAGAACTTCGTATCACATAAATTATTGGGACAAAACAGGAAATTAGTGCAAGGGGAAAATGTGTGCACCAGTAGGCCTTCCACACCTTTGAGAGCCCGCTTAGTTTGAAATGTGAGGCAAGGCGAAGGATTTTTAGAAAGAAACAAATTTTACTGTTTACGTAATGTAAACGGGCTCTTTTTGTTTACTAAAGAAATATTAGTTTGCAGCTAGGTGTCCTCCAGAAAGTACGTCTGTTGTCTGTTTTTGCCAGATTCAGTCGGCAAATTACGAGAGCTCGGCGCCTGTGAGACGCTGGGTAGGCCACCCCGCAGTACACACATGCACTGTAGGCATGATGTTGCCTATCTACCAGGCGCTATGAGTGCTTGCATAGGTTGAACTTGGCAGGTTCGTAATGGCGAATCACGTACGTAATTTCTGGATGATCCCGTAACACGTTAGTGCTGTTGTACCTGTGGATTGCAAAAACCCTGCACATTGTGACTATTGCGGCCAGGGCGCACTGAAGCGGCAAATATTTCTGTCTCGTCTCTTAAGTACGATTGTAATTTAGCCTGCAGCAGGTGAAAATTATTAATTTTTCCTGCAATTCCATCTAGACGTTTCTAGGCAACGATTAGAGTTGTAAACAGTTTCAAACCAGTTTACTCGCCTCTTGCCAGAATCCTTCCACTTCCCTTTCCCCTTCATTCTTTTCCCCCGTCGCTTTCTTTGCTAATCTATCGGGACGCAAGAGACTTGTCACATTTTGATCGAACGCAAAATGTCATCTTAATTTCCACCCGTCCTGTTTTCCCGCCCGGTCATCCGTTACGCCACACGCCGGTCCGGCCATCACCACATCACCGCTCGCATCACCACCACATCACCAGGGCCCCGAGCAGGGCAGTGAAAGTGTTTGTGTTTCCGGTCGCGTCGCGGCGGGCCAGAGGCAGCCCTGCGCGCGCGCGCGCGCCCCTGTCCTTGCGGCGCCTGTCACTTGTCAAGTAGATCGCCCCGGCTCTTTATCGGAGCCCGTCCTGCTCGAGTTGAACTGGTCAAAAAGGAAATGAACTTGCGGACAGTCTCACTCTCTCTGTTCGACCCTAGATTCGCCCATTTTAGTTTTCGGGGGGGGGGGGGGGGTAACGGTAGCTCCCACCAACGCCACCCACACAGTTAAAGCAATGTCTGATTTTTGGGGGAAGAATGGAAATCTTTGAGAAAGTACCGTAATTTGACGCAAACTCCTCAAATTAGGAAATTTCCTGTAAAAAATGTGCGAATTGACCTCTTTTTGTGATAAGATATCCTGAAAATCTCACGAGTTTTCCTCAAACTTAGGAAGCTCCTCATAGTTCCCCCCTTTAAAAAAATCAAAATGTCGTCTCTCCAAACTGAGTGAAAAATTTTCGTTGCCTGTTGCTTTGGCCGGTGCCGCTGGGCCGGTGGGTGGCGCTGCAGCAAGGAAGTGCATAGTAGCAGCCGGCCGCATGCTGCCGCAGGCACGCACTGGAACGGAGCACGGCGCGCACTCGCAGTCGTGAAGACACACTCGCGGCCGCGTGAGGCCCGCACCAACGGAACCACACTTCCGAATTGCTCCATTTTTGTTTTGCTGTTGTGGTTGGCGCGTGTTTGCCGCACGGCCCGTCACCTCCCGGGGGCTCGGCGCGCGACACTCCTCCTCGCGTGATCCCCCGAGGTTTGTCGACACTCATCTCTGTTTTGGCGCGTACCGTCGGCCGCGTGGAGTTGGGTTGAAGAGGGAGGAGGGGGGGGGGGTGCTCAGGAAGCTTGAAAATCCTCGTTGCGTGTCCCAGTAGGACCCGCGGACCGGGGAGGGGAGTAAGGGGGCGGCATACGAGATGGAGGAAGGTAAGGCACTACGACAACGTGCATTCTGATTTAAAAAAAATCTAACATAGACGTCTGTTTTCCTTGTAAGTGCGTTTTGTATTGGCAACTTCCTCCTGTTTTATCACTATCGGTATACTTGCCCTTTTTCACAAAGACGTGGTTACTCCGTAAAAGGACGTCGTTAGACCGCTATTTCGTAACCAGGTAAAGTAGCCCTGACGACTGACGCAGTCGAGAAGACAGTTGGCCGTAATACACGTTTTGTTGCGGAAGTTGCTCATAAGCTATACGTATGATTTTCCATGAGCTTTTTAAAAAGGTTGTTTCTGCTTTTAGAAAAAGCGGCATACATTTTTCTGTGTACATTTACCAGTTCATAGACAGGTCTAAAGGTGATTTTTTTTATCAAACAATTTGCTGAACAAAATGAAGAATCTCGTCATTGACTCATGAACAAACCGGCAACCGTTGACTTGACCGCGGCATTCTGACAAAATCCATACATTTGTCCTCCCGTTAGTCACTCACTCTCTGTTTTCCGATGCACTTGATGCTGCTGTTAGTATCCACACATAGCACTGACACACGCTGGCACTGACTGATCGCGCTCGCTCCTCGTCACGCGTTCGCTGCTGGCACTGACTGCGCCTGCCTCCGGACTGACTGCTGCAGACCCGGGCCGGCCTCCCTCCCGGCGGGCAGGCCGGCTGCAGCCCCCGCCCCGCAGCGCCGCGCCCCACCAAGGCCCCGGCCGAGCCCCCCGGGGGCCGCTTGGTGGGGTCCGCACGGGCCCGCCCTCGGGGGCCTGCCCTCGACCGGACACCGGCCAACCCCCTGCAGGGTGACGTGAATGACTGGCGAATCACACGTTGTGCCAAAGTCGCCGTTTTGTGGAGCCGTTAGGCTGGCCGTAATGGCAGCACGCCGGTGGCTCCGGTGCGTGACGTAAGCCGGCCGATGAGCTTCGGGGGAGGCCCACGAGGCCCGCACTCTCGGTACGAGAGTAAATCTGAGCTCTGCGAAAAATTGTAAAAAATTGTCTTACCGCGGGCACAGGAAAATTTTCCATGGAAGATCTGGTACAATTTCAAAATTGTAAAATTTACATGCACCGTGTATCGACTTGGAATCGAATCAGGATCACGAGTTGGAGGTTAGACGTGAAAAATATGCTGACTTTGGATACCTCTACATACTCTCAAGAAAAATATAAACTTGCTCGTGGTTGGTTGGTTGGCATGCATGGTGATGTGTGCTGCTCCCGGGAGCGGTGCGAGCGCTTTGGCCGCGTTGCAGTAACCCTTTACCCTAAACCGCGAGGCGACCCACATCTAGCAGCGTTATGCATCACGATGAGAGCCAAATCGGGATGCTGTTGGGATGTGATGTATGGGTGGATGATCCCCCTCTCCCTCGCGGGCGGGGCGCCCCGGCACGCCCCGACACGCGCGCCGCAAGAGTTCCTCAGTGAACCGTCACGTCCAGGCGGGGCGGCGCGTGCAACGGCCGCGTAAAGTGGTCCAGAGAGGTGTGAGATGCTGCGGTGATGGAGCCGCGGCGTGTCGCTCCCTGTAGGAAGTGGCACGCCGCCGTGTGTGAGTGTCGCGACTCGTCAACGAGGGCGTTGGGTGGGTGGGCCCTCGTCGTCGTGGGGTGGGCTTGTTAGCGATTTCTCTCCCCACTACACAACGAGTACTCGTCAGAAACAAGTGTAATGGGGCTATTCTGTTCTAGGAAATGTTAACATTGCTTTAATCACTTGCTACATAATTAACTTACAGATATTATGCGTTTGTTTATAGCGCATGAAATATTTTAGCAAAAAAAACAAACTTGCAAGCCTTATGCTCAACATAATGGATGAGGGTTTAATGCGTGTAGTGTCAGACAGGGACAGTTTATGTTACTTGTTCAAGTTCAAAGATGGAAAGAGTTCTATCAGAATAAATTATTGCAGTTTGGCTTTAGTAACCTTTTTGCTCGAAGGGCCTTTTGAAACTGTTGTTTATGTGCTATGTATCACAAACCTTAAAAATTCTGGTAACCTGTGGGCGGAACAAATTTGATTGAAAAGGCTACCTGTTCAATCTTCTGCAGCTACACGTCACACGAATACTATGTATTGTGCACAGCATACGTCCTCCAGCGAGGGGCTTGAGAAACCGAGAAACCTGGTCTGGTGTAACCTTCAAGGGGGTTGTGCGGGTAGGGCTATCACTTTATTGCACGATCATTTTTCGCCTTGTTCGTCTCGACTCGGCTCAGCTGATGTGTAGCATTGTCGTTGCAGTGGCGCGCGCTGCCGGCGCGGCGAACAGGTGCGAAAGTGTGTCCGGTGTTGTGCTGCATGCGAGCAGAGAGAGAGAGAGAGAGAGAGAGAGAGAGAGAGAGAGAGAGAGAGAGAGAGAGAGCTGACAGACAGACGCGCGCGGCTTACGCCAGACTGCGGTCAGATATTTTATTGGTCGTAAGGAATATGGTCTTTCGGTTAGTCACGCTGCTCCGCAATGCCGATAATGCGGGGCAATGCGAGGCCCGGCCGGCCGCGCTCGCTACCGCTGGGCAAATAAAAGATCACGCCTCGGACGGTGTTCATAGTCTTGTCTGTCTGTCAGATGTCCCAAGCATTCGCTGCGCTAGGGGGTCCATTTCAAAGCGAACCATAGTGGCACTGTAAAAAAAAAGTATTTGTATTTCGCTAGTATGCAAGAGCGGTACTATACGTTAGAGAAAATGTCTGTTTTTCGGGAAAGGGGTAAACATTGGAAAATTTCCATGAGGGAAAACTTCTAAGATTTAGTAGAAGTCTCCTCAAAAAATGTAGGAATTTTCCTAATTCCCTACAGAAGATACCTCAAATTCGAAAGTGATTTCCCTCAAATATGGTAGTTACTCATTCATTTTTACCCTTTTCCCGCCTTTTCCTGATAAAAATCAGACATTGTTTGTATCGTGGGTAGAGCTCGCAGGCCGGGCTGCGAGCCGTGCTGCTGTGCATAAGTCGGCCCAAGTTTGCAATCCCGGCAGCCGGCAGCGGCTTTGGCGCGAGTCCTGCAGACTGGGGTTTCTGTTTTCTTGAATTGGACCCTGATGATGGCCCGGCGGGCGAGCCTCACGGCGCCGCTCGGTCCAGCGGCCGCTCAGCATCCTGCTCCTGGTTGCTGTGACGACGACTGACGTCACCGCGCCCCTGTTTCCGTTCACTCATTAGCGGGGAAGTGAAGGGCTGGGCTGGACCACTCCCTGCGGGGGCCCCGGGGAGGGGAGGAACAAGGGAGAGAGAGAGGGAGAGATAGAGAGAGGAGAGGGGCAGAGAAAGGGAGGGAGGGAGAGAGGTATATTGGAACCCAAAAGTTAATCTCCCTTCCCGTCCGATTTGTCGGGAATGGAGCTCGGCGCGGGAACCGTCTCTTTTCTTCTTCTTTGTCTCTCGCTCCCCGTGGCTGTCCATCTGTCCCCCCCCCCCTCCCTCGGCTGTCCGGCTATCCCCGCGCCCCTCCTAAAAGGCGACACCTTTTACTCCGCCGTTTGTCAGCCTCGACACATTTGCAAAGTCATTGCGTCACTCATCACTGCCGCCTCTTCTACCGCATCGCCGGAAGTGGCGGTTCCGACCCAAAGTTTGGGTGCTGCTGGTGCTGCTGCCTCGGCTGCTGCGCTGTGCCCTATCCTCTCCTCTTCGATGCTAATGAGCTTGCTCAGCTAACCCCAACCGCGAGGGATACCCCCAAAAAGCCGCCACGATGCGGCCGATGGGCACTCTCGAGAAAGGATCCTTTTGAGAAGCTGAAAACTGTGTGTGGTTAGTTCCCTGTAGGGTATACGCAGCCCACAAAGCATTATTGACTTTAGTAGAGCACCCTCTTTGCAGCTTGCAAAGATGCGTCGTAGTCTAGTTAGTTTGTAAAGAATCAAAATCCTTCGAAATGTGCAAAAGCGTTTGCAAAGAATTAATTTTGCCAGTGCGGTTCCAGCGCCCTCCCCGTCAGCTGGGCGCGAGCGCCGCGCTCCGGTTCTAAGGCCACTATTGCGACGCGTCGGGCCCCGGTCCTGTCGCCCCGCCCGCTGCGGTGTCCTCCAGCTCCGGGGTCGCCGTGTCGCCAGGGAGCCGTCCCGTCGGCTTCCTGGCCCGCTCCTCGCCAGATGACGGGGTTGCATCAGGCCTGCGGCGCCCCGTGCCCTTCAGCCGTATGCTGCCGCCGCGCTGTCCACCGTCTAGTCTAGTCCCCGCCCCAGTCTGCCGTCTGGCAGCCCAGCTGCTGTCCGGGGCCCGTTGGGCGGCCGCTTTGAAAATCCCCGCGCTCGGTCTCCTGCTTCTCTCCCTCGTCGCTCCCCGTCTCCTCCTCTCCTCCCGCTCTTGTCTTCCTCCTTGTCCGAGTGGCCGCCCGCCAGCCGCCGGGCACAGCGGCGCAGCGGCGCAGCGTCCAGTGAAAGTGACCGCGCCGCGCCGCGCCCGGGCCGCGCGGTGGATCCGCACCGGTGGAGTGGGGCGGCCCGCCTGCCGCCGCTCTGTATGACCGCAGCGATGCAAATGATTATGCACTGCGCCACCTCACCTCCAGAAACTGGGGGTGTGTGACATGGCCGTGTGGCCACCATGTGGTCACGCTGGAAAATAACACTGGGAGGTTACTATCGTGCCACCGCACTGAGTTGCAATCTAGCAAAGTGGCAGATGCAGGTCCGATGCAGCGCGCCCGACCCCTGGTCGATAGGCAGCACGCCCAGCGGCCGTGCGATCACGTTGCCTACCTGCCCGGCTCCCGGCCTGGTCGAGGCAACACTCTCAGCGACCCCACGCTCGCGTTGCCTACGGCCGCCTGGCGCCTGGCCGTGCCGAGACAGCACAGGGCGACGGCGGTGGTGGCGGCGAATAACTGTTTCTCTCCTATTAAGCGGTCATATCGTATAATGTTGCTGCATCGTTAACACGATGGTCCCCCGTTTCCCGCCGTCTCGCCGCGCTTCCTCTCCGTGCTGCGCCTCGCGAGACTTGACGGGACTTGACGAGACTTGACGAGACGAAGACGGTCGTCGTCACGCTAATCTGAGGCACTCGAACAGCCCCATCCCGTCCCGTGTAGGTGTCGGAGTGCAGTGTCTTCGCACACAGTTTTGTCGTGACAACTTTCTCTCGCTGCACCCGCGGCGGTGCCTTTGCGGCGCTTTGCGGCCGGCCGGTTCGAGTGTGTCTGTTATGGCCAATCATTGGCGGCGGCGCCTCGGGTAATTGGGCCCTCTTAGCTAATGAGAGCAGGAAACAAGCGCGCGGCGGGCAGACGTGTGTGACGATGGACCAATCAGCCGCGTGACATAATCCGATCATCTTCCTTCATCATCTTTTCGCAACATTTCCAACTAATCGTGTTGTTCCTTTTTCCATTCGAATAAAATCAGATCTGGTCGGATGCGGAACTCATTTGATCGGGGCTTAAGAGCCGCTGACCTAGACGATACCCGTCCGCCAGAGTCATCTCCACTTTTGGTTGCCCCCTTTCTTTTTTTTAGGGGGACGTTGTTGTGACGAAATGGCCTCGTGCGTTGTGTGACGCGCGGCGTTATGAATCCGCTTCCCTGCGAGCGGCCCGCTTGACTAGACAAAGGGACAATGAAAGCGCGCGCAATATATATTTCAAACCCGTACTACGTGTACACACCGACGCCCCTACGCGCGCTCGTACAGTACACACTCACACACGCCGTATTTTTATCTCGTCGTCTGTTTCATTCATATTTCTTGCTCCTTCCCCTTCTCCTCCCGCCTCTTTTTCCCCTGTGGTCGGATTGCGTTGGAATACAAGAGGCGTGAGTTCACACGTTTACACGTTGTTCGCAAATGTGCGCGGTGCTCACTGGCGCACGCTCCGTGTGGGACTTCACATATTTCATTTAATTTTTTAAGCTCTGCTCCTTTTACTCGTGCTTTACTGTCTCCTTGTTCTGAAGCGAGCAAGCTGTCACCCGCTTATATTCACATCCATGCTTTCATATAGTGCGAAATAAATTGAACTAATGACATGCAATTGTCGTTTACTCACAGATATTCTCAAAACTTGAAAACGGATATAGCGTTGATAACGATTTCGCCATCGTGTCTGTACTGCCATAAGAGGGGCATCCAGAAGCGACCGGGTGGACAAGGGACATTCCTGTGCGTCGCGGCGCCTCAGCATGGAAACAACGTTTTTCCTCTGCTTTTCTTTTTTTTCTTTCTCCCTCCCCTTCTCCCGCGTGCACCGTGCAGCACGTGCAGGCCGTGCTCTTGTTACATATCCGCCCGCCACGCCCCGCCACGCCCCGCCACGCCACGCCACGTTCACAAAAGCCACTCCCGTATGCTCAACGAATTTGGGAACTTTCGCCGACTGCGGCCTCTCGACTGGACTTTGCCGGCCAGGACCACTCTGACCAGAGTGACCAGACGGGACACCCATGCGTGGCTCGCCCGCGGTGCGTTGGCTGCGCCGGCTATGCTCACGTAGAAAGTGGCCATTTCGGTGCGCCGGGGAGTCACCCCGTCCGCTAACTGGCCTCCCGCCGCCGGCTCCTGGCCTTGGCCGATCTGTATGTCCGGCGCGGGAGGACAAGTCAAAGAAGCCCTTGCCCGTGAACTCGGCCGTCGGAGTTATTTCCGCTCATCCTCTGGCGCGGAATCGCTTTATTATTTCTAGTTTGGGGCCGTCTACTTCAAGTAAATGGATCTCACTTAACCTGTCACCCATTAGAAAGACAGGTTCTTTCGCTCGCTTTGATTAGAAAGTTTTGCGAAAATGAATGGAAACAATTTATCTTCCCACCAGGGAATAGCGCGGCTGTGTAACACCATGATACGTGCGTGGATGCTGTGCGAATAAAATTTTAATACTTTGTACGAATAAACAAGGCGCGTGGTTGAAGCAATAATAGAGGTTTGTTATACCTGTTTCACTGGAAAAACAAAGGTGCTACCTAATGCCTTTTAAAGGTAACTAGCACGGCCGAAAAGAGTGCTGTATTGCACCTTTCTTTTCCCAGTGTTTCAACTGCTGACGTTATTAGAGACCGATTTTTAGCATTCTTGCTCCTGCCTGGCAATCACTTCACACTCGTTTATTTTTAGACTATACATCCTTGTTTGTGAATGACGGTTTTTGCCCCATCCCCTTTCCCCGGCGTTGCCTGTCGCTGTCTTTGGCTGATACAGGCTTTGGCTGGCCGCTGGGGCGGGGCGGGGCCGCTGGCTATCGTTTCGGGAGCGCTTGGCGTGTGTGGCACTCGCATCACTCCCCCTCACTGGCAGGGACGAGGTGCGACCGCGCCAGGCCAGCCAGGCGGGGGTGTGGCCTGGCGCCCCTGCTGCCATGGTGGCATTGCAATGTATCGACAGCTTTGGACAGAAAAGGGAGAAATACTGGATTATTGGCTGAGCGATAGCGAAGCCTATTACTCAGCAACCAGAAAGTTTCTCACCTGCGTGTCTGTTTGTTTAATCCTTTTTGTACGTACGACAAGAAAACGCGGTGCTCAAGGGCTGGCAGGAGGCGGATCTTTGACAACTTCTCGTCGCAGTGCTGTTAAACGTACACAGACTTGTTCACTGCTTGGCTGTCAATATTTTGGTGGTTCCTTATTTTTGAACTCCAAATTAGTGAATACCTCTTAGGAAGGTCAGACTTTGCTCTGCTAATCCAAGTGCAGAACTGTTCTGCAGTTATATGACTAAAATATTCCTTTAAAATAAAGGCGTGCGAAAAAAATTCTAATCCACGGCTGGGCATTGGCCTTGCGTAATGTGGCAAACTATTTCATGGGGATGGTGGTGTCGGCAGTGAAAGTGCTGCTCGTCTCTGCTCGGCTCATGAGCCCCGCCCCATATTCGATCAGCGATCAGGCCGTTTCGATTAATCGATTGGTCGATTGGAGGCGAGCAGAAGCAGTCGGATAGCGATGCAAGGCGAGGCCCTCTTACCCTGCTGCTGCTGCGTGCGGGCCGAGGCGCATCGAGCAGCAGCAGCAGCGCAAGTAACGCTCCTCCGTGCTTTTTCTTGCCTCTCCTTTCTCTCTCTATTTCTCTCGTTAGAGATAATCTTGTTTCTCCGGGGCAGACGACGACGAGCTGCTAATCGGAGTAGTGATGCCGCAGCCGCGTTGGGGTAGGCCACCGGCGGGGCGGGGCGGGGCGGGCGCTCCGGCCCGCATTCCTCACCAAAGTCTTCCTGGATCCCCATCCCATGCGATCCTCGAGTTAGACGCGAGTCTCGCCGCCGCCGCTGCCTTCTCCAGCTTCCGCCCCGCCACGCCCCGCCACGCCCCGCCGCTGGACCGGTGGCTGGCTACCTCACGCCTCAAATGATGTGTGCTTATGTCACCGCGCAGTCTGGCCAGGCGCATGTCCCCCTGGGGAGGGAAGGGGGGGGGGGGGGGCAACCCTAACGGCATGATAACCGAGACTGCGCACCATTGGCTCATGCCCATCTCCATGCCGCCGTGGCGCTCACTTCCTCCTGTGTGCGACACCATTAACGAACTGCAAGCCCCCATTCCGTCCGATGTGTGTCAAAAACTGTTAAGTCGCTCACACACTCTATGCTTGTCCTAGCAAGCATGCTTTGCGGGTGGAAGAAAATGTACTGAAGGATCGTCCAGTTAGTAGGTCCGTCCGTTTTTTCTCAGATCCATTCGGCATAAAGTACGGGAGCTCGGCGCCTGCGAGACTCGGGGTAGGCCACCCCGCGGTGCACGCATGCACTGCAGGCAAGACATTGCCTACCCACCAGGCGCTATGAGAGCTTGCATTGGAAGCGTTATTAACTTACAGGAGCAGGTTCACAACGGCGAATAGCGGACGCACTTTCTGGATGACATCTTACTTTGTGCATTATAGTGTGATAAATTCGTGCGCCTTTTTGTAACCTTTGTGCAAAAAGAATTGCACTAGGAATTTTGCACGAGCCAGTCTCTGCGGGTCGCCAAACAAGGACCCGACACGAGGAGAAAGGACAGCAATTATAATTTGAAGCTCGACTAAGACGACGCGTTAAATTCAGGCGGGAGAGTGCAGTGATGCTGATGGGGGGGCGGATTGCATGAGAAGGGCTCCCATCACTTCCCGTCCCTTTCTCTGTGTCTGTCTTGGTGCCCCCCCCCCCT
>NW_026267695.1:11771-20669 GCF_000697945.3 Frankliniella occidentalis
CTCTCTCTCTCTCTCTCTCTCTCTCCCTCTCTCCCTCCCTCCCTCCCTCCCTCTTGTACCACCACCAACATATCGTTCCAACACGCCGCCGGTAGTCGCCGAATCCCTCTATGAAATGCGAGACTATTCAGGAGTGCAGCCCGATCTGAATGTGCCTGCTGAGCGGGCATTACTCTTTATTCCACCCTCGTCTACTGCCGCCCCGCCGCTATGCGACCCAAACGAAAGTCCGCCGCCCGCCCGGTGCGCCGCGGCGCGTCGTCGTCGCGACGCGTTGTTCGGAAACTCGATTAGGCGGGCGCGGTCTCGTGGGGGCGGCGGATTGTGCCCCCCTCCCGTCCCCATCCCTCCCGCACCACACTACGGCCCGCCGCCCGCCTCACCCGCCTACCTCCGTGACGGCAGTTTAATCCCGTGACGTGACGTTCAACCACGCGGCGCCACCACACTCTAATGGTGCTTTGCTCGCCCTGGTCCACCACCCCACCACCTAGCGTCTTACCCTCCACACACCCGCGCTGATCCTGGCCCTATAGAGTCTCCCAGTCCAACGCTGCTATCATGGTCGCACTAGCTGAATGTTGTTGTTGTCGCTCGTGACGGGCTCTACTTCGAATGGGGGCTCCACACCCCGCCACGCCCCGCCACGCCCCGCCACGCCCCGCCACGCCACGCCCCGCCACGCCCCGCCACGCCCCGCCACGCCCTTCACCAAACTCGCTGGTGGTCCGCTCCCAGCGGCAGAGCGACGGGAGAAAGCAAACGTCTGGGACAAACTGAGTAATTAGAGTAAAGCGCGCGTGGCTCTATTTGCGGTGTGTGCGACAGAGACAGTGTGTACGAGTGAGAATGAAAGGGAGCTGTTGTAGGGAGAAGGAGGGAGACGTAATCTTGTCTTCTTTGTACTTGTTACACTCTAAATGTCCAAGGACAATTTATGTAACTAGCACCGGACTTCTGCGTGCATAACTAGCTCAGATACAATATTGTAACTACCAACACACATTTAGTGACTAGCAAGTCACAATATTGTATCTGAATTCAGTTATGCACACAGAAGTCCGGTGCTAGTTACAAAAATTGTCCTTGATATTTAGAGTGTACATCGCCTAGCACACAATTGCCATAGTTTAAGTGTAAATCCACTTTTCCGGGAAGAAGAAAATGAGCAAATTGATGATTGTCAAATTTGCCTGTCACTGGGACCACGCTTTGCCCGTGTAACGGGAGAAAGGGGCTCATTAAATGACTACAGAGATGAGGAGCAATATCCAATATCGCACTGGGAAAAAAAGGTTTTATTGTAAAACAGTCTCAAATGTTGCCTCCCTTTAGTATCATACTTTTGCATTTGAAAGGAATGTCTATATTTCAGCTTTATTGAAGCTGGTCACAGATTTTACAGTGCGCCCCACTACCTCTTTCACCATAAGTTGAGTATGAGTCATTTTGATGGAGAGCGCGTCCGCGGCGCGCATAAATATAAAACTGTCGCTGGCGTGTGTCAGCGTTAAACTGCACTTTGTTAGCACTGCACATGTGTGTGCGTGAGCGTGCGTGATTCACGTTGGGGGGAACGGCGGCCCATCACAAGTCGCCACTCACTACCGAGTCATCTTGTAAGACGAGACAGGCGAGCAGACTCTCTCAATCGGTTAGTCAGCCTGTCAGCGACGGTAACTCCGCGGTGGTGGCCAGCTGCGCCTGCCTTGCGCCTCTGGTAATCCCACTAAACTACTTTTGATGAGATGATAATATCTCTGGTAGTTGAGACGTCAGCCGCGGCCCTGCCGCCGCCCGGGACAGACAAAAGACGCTCACTGCACGCTGCTGATGAAACGGCCGGGGAGATGTTTCTGGTCATGGCGGTGGTTGTGGTGCTGCTGGCCCGAGCGAGGTGGTGCCACTCAGACCAGCCAGCCTGCCCGGGCCGGACGCCCAACGTCCTTGCGACATTCGACACCCCCTTTCCTCCGCCACGCTCTCATGCTCTGTGCACTCCGCGGGCACCGTATCCAATGTACAAAGAATAGAAGTACTCGATAGTTTAAAACGCGTGTTCCCGTACAAAAAAAGGTGCCTTTAGGATGTCTCTTTGAGAGACTCCGTCCAGACTCCGCCGATGTCTCTCAAGCCACGCCTGAGCCTTTGCTGGGGCAACTCAGAGACACTTAGCATGGCTCTAGAAAAGATCTTTTAAGGCCAATAAAAGACATCCTATAGCGAGCATGCAGACACCGAGCAGACTATCGATAGACATTATAGGGACTGCCCGGAGATAACGCAGAGACTGAGAGGAGACTTTGTAAAGACATACAGGAGACACTATAGAGACATCCAGGAGACACTATAGAGACATCCGGGAGACACTAAAGAGACATCGAGAAGACAAAATACAGACATCCTGAAGACAACCTAGAGACGTCCTCCGGTCACGGAGAAACAGCGCGCGGAAAAATTCGATGCGTACTGGATTTCAACAGCACGACACACCGCGTGATGCGCACGGCACGCCGCCCCGCCGAAACACTCGCACGGAAAGAGGCGAACACGTCGCAGCGGGCGGGACTCGAACCCCCGACCTCCGGTGTGGGAGAGCGGCACGGTATCCACGGGGCCAGGGCGAATACAGTAGTCGGTGGCTGCTCGCCACCTCTACCGAATCGCCGACAACACACTTGTCTCTGCACCAAAGGAGGGATCCGCCCAGTTCCCTACAGCAGCGCGCTCGAGCGTTCCCTCACCAGGCGCCTCTGTGGCGCAGTGGTCTCCGTGCCTGGCGGCTGGATAGTAAGCGGAGGTTCGATCCCGGTCGGCGCCCAACCAGTTTTTCCTGCACGGCGTCTTCTGACACCGTTCAAACTTAACATAAAGCGAGGAAATGGACTGTAGATACATAAGAGGCTACGGAAAAGGGAGACCACACTTTATCTTATTTTATCCGTCGATGAAGACTTGCTAATATGTGCGCTGAGACTCTATCCGATACCAACGGATCGCTCTGGCCAAGTGGATACCGTGCCGCTCTCCCACACCGGAGGTCGGGGGTTCGAGTCCCGCCCGCTGCGACGTGTTCGCCTCTTTCCGTGCGAGTGTTTCGGCGGGGCGGCGTGCCGTGCGCATCACGCGGTGTGTCGTGCTGTTGAAATCCAGTACGCATCGAATTTTTCCGCGCGCTGTTTCTCCGTGACCGGAGGACGTCTCTAGGTTGTCTTCAGGATGTCTGTATTTTGTCTTCTCGTTGTCTCTTTAGTGTCTCCCGGATGTCTCTATAGTGTCTCCTGGATGTCTCTATAGTGTCTCCTGTATGTCTTTACAAAGTCTCCTCTCAGTCTCTGCGTTATCTCCGGGCAGTCCCTATAATGTCTATCGATAGTCTGCTCGGTGTCTGCATGCTCGCTATAGGATGTCTTTTATTGGCCTTAAAAGATCTTTTCTAGAGCCATGCTAAGTGTCTCTGAGTTGCCCCAGCAAAGGCTCAGGCGTGGCTTGAGAGACATCGGCGGAGTCTGGACGGAGTCTCTCAAAGAGACATCCTAAAGACATGCTGAAGCCCCTTTTTTTTGTACGGGTTGTCATTAATCTGGAATTTGCTTCCCCTGCTTAAGAAAGCTCGTCGAAGAAAATTAAGCAATTTTCCATTAAGTCATTTCGATTTTTGATATCATTATGAGGGAAAGAAATATTTCAAATTTCTTCACGTGTTGAAACTATGTAATCTGAAGTCTTATTTGAAAAGCTCACGGCCAGAGCAATGATAGTTTTGGTAATTGGTATTTACATTTTTTTTTCTCGAATAAGAATTGATATTACGAACGTTAGAACGATTTATAATGACAGTACAGCAATCAGTCTCCAAAATGTATCTTCTAATTAAAATGCGATTGTGACCATAGGAGCACGCTATCCTTAACCCTCCACACCCCTCACAATATCAGACTGTAGCTCTAACCATGAATACACCTGCTGAAGGAGTTTCTCTCCTGCTTGTGACCCGTGTCCTGTCAGCGCAGCACGGCCCAGTCACTGCGGCGCGGCGGGTGAAGTGGCCCCGTCCCCTCTCTTCAGGTGTTTCCAAATATCGGGCAGGATGACGCGCGCGCGACCCTGGCAGTGTCCTGGATGCTGCTTGCTGGAGTGGCTCCGGCTGGAGAAGCCCCTCTGGAGAGATGGTTTGAAAAGGGCGCCGGAGCCCGACCTGCAGCTGCCCACGGAGCGAGGCCAGAAGAGCAGGGGCGTAAGTGCGGCGCACGTGAAGCCAACCGGAGGGGAGGGGGGGGGCTGTGTTTTTGCCGGACCCATTCGGCGCTTAGCTGCGTTTACGGCTACACTTACGTATTCGCCAAGAGGGAAAGTAGCAGTTCCCAGGGCAGCGCCGTTTGGTTTTATTCCCCATGCTTTGGTTGTTTTTAAAAGTTTTTCAAATTGCGACAAAACGCGTTTCAGATTATCCTCACTGTAACAACGCCAAGTAGAAAAGCCTTACGTATATACTCGTTCCGCAAGAGTCGCCTCTAAGCACCGGACTATACTCGTATGCCTTTTTCGCAAAATTCAATTATCGTTCATTTGGTGGTTCCTCGGCCGTTCACGGAGGTGCACCGAGTGACTCCACCGGGCTGGCGGGGCGTGGCGTCTCTGGTGATGTAACCGATACGCTACTGGCCGAGTTATTTTGGCGCATCTGTGGCTATGTAGGGCAGTCCGGCCAAGTAGCCAAGGTTGTGCGAGAGAGACAGACGACAGACATATGCGGATAGAATGGAGCGACGAACGGGTGGCTCACTCGGCCGAAGATCAGAGATCACTCAGTGCCGGACCGTTCGCGCCACCAAATGATCTGTAGGTATAAACGGTTATTTCAATCAGAAAACAAGCAAAAAGTAATTTTTTTACTAAATCGTGCACTGCGGTTATAAACCAAAAAAATAACAACACCCAGAATTAGCGTTTGCTTGTGTAAAGTTTTCGCTGAGCGAAGCTCAGTCCAAGTCGATGAGGGGTCAGGCGATGTGTCCGTCGTGAGTCTGTCTGTCTGTCTGTCACATTCCGTATCTCCTCAAAATGTGCTGCACAGACAGCGAGAAGCGGGGTTGCCCAAGAATCGATAATTTACGAGGATTATCTGTGTGCATTATTGCATGCATTGGTCAGCTTTGAAATATTCAATCGTTTTATTTGAATTCGCGCACAGTTAGTTGGAATGTTGGCAGCAGTGCACTTTAGTGGGTATGAAAAGCGCCAACGGCTGCGGCGCTCACTTCGCGACTTTGATACCCTCTCACAAGTGATTAAATAGTCAGATTGTCAAACCGAGTGTGTTACTTTTAGTTTTAGAGTTGCGGAACTGGATCTACGAAGTTTCGCGAGTGTCCGGTCAGAAGCAACGAAAGTGATATTTTGAATGGTTTACGTGTTTACTTACGTAAGTTGGAGGGGGGAAGGGGGTATTGGTTCGGGAGAAATGTAAAAAGGTAACTATTGTTTCGAGTTCATCTCGACAAAAGAAAACGAAAATCTTTTATGCTCCAAGACGATCAGAATCGAAATGGCAGAGTTATTGCCCCCCAAATTGACAATTTGGTCGTTTTTGCATACATTTACCCCTTTGGAGGCTAATAACTTTGCCATTTCGACTCTGATCGGCTTTGAGCATAAGACATTTCCTTTTTAATTCTGAAAAAGGAATCCAAGTCTTGTATTACACTTTTAATTTTGTAATTTCTAAAAAAATCCTACTTTACAATTTTGCTCTTTTAACAAAATGGAATGGTGTTTACTTTTAGAATGATTGGAAGTCACCTAATCTTTCAATAGGACTTGTCAAAACGATTTTTAAACACACAACTTATTTTCACAATAGCCATGGACTTGCAAAGGACCGAACAATATTAAAGCCAATATCGCAAACTCAGGTAGGATAGGCCCATCGAAATCAGAACAAAGTATACCATTTTCTTAAATTGATGAGCTTTGTCTGCAGTCACATTATGTTTAATGATATCCAATAAAATGGTAGGAGCATTGAAATTAAACTCTTTGATACGATACATTATAGAACTTTCAATGAAATATACTTCAGCGACTCGTGATCCTTCAAATACCTCAGAGAGATCTGATAAAAAGGAATGAAAGAGCGACAAGTTATACTTGTCGTAGGAGAGAAGTTTAAGTGTATTTTGAAATTAAATTAAATATTAGGGTATTTAATTTCACTTCAACCAGAGGCAATCCAATAGAATTTCACCTTAAAAAATAAATGGAATTGAATGAAATGGGAGCATTATGCTTCATATGGCATCACACAAAAAGGTAAATTAAGTAGGGGGAGGGCAGTGGGAAAACGAAGGGACAGTAGCAGACATGTTCTGTAGGTGAACTGCAGGAATGCATAAATTTACCCCCCCCCCCTGTCCCCTCTATAACTAGCCACTGTTACACAGTTATGTGTTTACCAAAACCAATCAACCATGTATTTTGATGAATAGAAATCAGACTTCCCAGTATCAGAAAAAAATCAGAAAAAAATCAGAAAATTAAAGAGAAATCAATCAGAGATGGTCCGAAAAATTGGTGTAAGCTTGAATTGATAGTGAAGTACCCCTCGAGGGATGCCGCGGGAGAGGGGAGGGGGGGTGCACAGTAGCTTGCCTCAATGCACATACAGGGATCTTCAGACAAATTCCTTATCCCTTAGACGGCTCACTATAGCGACGGAAGAATTAGAAGCGCCCCCCCCCCCCCCAATCTCTTACGTTCAAGGAGCAGACGACCGGTTGCCTACCTACTAGGCGGACCCTCATTCGGTATAGTTTTGTTCTATATTTTTTATGTCTTCTGTAAATTTAATGCACTTCGCTCAGCTACCCTGTGCATAATGTTAACGCACGGGGCCCTACGTGTAAAGTTTTATACTAAATCTGCTTTCAATTTTTTCTGTTTACTTTTGAGTCTTACTCTTCAAACCATAGGGCAATGCATTCTCATTCTGAATCGTTTTACCCATAGTAAATATGTCCAAAGGTTCATTGTCGTTTCAGATTAACCTTACTTTTACAGTGGTCTGTTTGTGTGGACTGGTGAGCGGTGTGTTGTGTTGCTGCTCTACTGAGAAGGCGTTGGGTCGTGTAATTATTTCTCGTAATAATTCGGTAATGCACTCGCTCGTCCCTGCGATACAAAGTTGATGTTGTTTCTTCCCCCTCCCCCCTTCTCAAGCTCTACTTGCTCACTGGGCGGCTCAGTGCTCAACCCTACGATAAGGCCACGCTACTGTGACCACTCTCGATTGCACTATCATGCAGCCCGCCCTGCTACCTTGGCCTAGACCAGACTCCCCTCCTCCCTTTCCTGTTGTCCGCCCTGCCCACTTACGGCACCATCCTTCCGCCAACATCAAACAACAGCTGAGCAGGGACTTCCCTCGCGCGCGCTCCAGTGCGCCCATACCTTTAATGGAGCACAGTTTTCATTATTGTCCAAGTTAACGCTTCTCTTTAAATTTGTGAACTTCTGATTTTTCTTTAGAAATAGTATATACTATTAACATCGTTTCAGAGAGAAAAAACTTGAATGTTTTTTTTAACGGCTTTGCTATTTCTGTCTGTTGCAGGTGAGTGGGGTCGAGTGTGGAGGTCTTCAGCAGCGCTCTGGAGGCGAGGTAGCGAGTGTCTGTCTGTCTGTCTGTCTGAGCGAGAGAGAGAGACAGAGAAGGGGGTAAGCTTATCCGGCCCCGTGCAAAACATTGGAGGCGCCCAACCCAACAACTTTCTTCGCCCGTTTAACCTTTTCCCGATCCGCTCGCACCGCGGCTGGCGGCGGCTCTATGTTCTGAGAAGTATTTCCTCCGGCGAGTTGCAGTCGGTCGCCCATGCCCTCCCCCCCCCCTCTCTTTCCCACTCGCCCGCCGCCCTATATCGCCGGGAAGAATTTTGGCACGTCGCCCTCATGACTTCTTTCGCAGTGTCCAGCAGCACAGTGCTTTGCGGCTCCCACCACCACCACCCCGGCGAGTGTGTGAAGTATGGCTTCCAATTATTGGCGATTAGTGCAGTAACGACTCAAGCGTCCGCAGTGCGGGGGAGGGCTGCGCGCCGCCCAGAGGGGCCGCGGCCTGGCTGAGGGCGCGGCGCGCTGGGCCGACTGAGGCCGCTCCTCCCTGATTCCCTCACGTCTCATTGAGATCGCCCCCCCTCCCCGCCCCCGCCCGTGCCCACTTTGTACACTTTGCCAAGCCACGCCGCACCCCGCCGCACCGCGCGCAAGGCGTGCCGAGGCCCACGGCGCCCACGGCACGTAGCGTAGCGTAGCATGCGGGGAGTGTGTTTTCGCGGAAGTAGGGCTCCGTGGCGCGGCGGGGCGGGGCGGGGCGGGGGCGGTGGAGGGGCGGCTCTGTTTGAAATGCGGTGACTGCCAAGGAACGCACGCCCCGCGTGTCGCATGGGCACCCTACTCCCGATAATGAGAGCCGACGACATCGTTTCCCCATGTCCTCATGTCTCCGAGGCGCCGCGGCCGCGGCGTCGGCGGTGTCATAATGCGATCGCGATTCGCGTCGCGGCGGCTTCTCTGCCCCGCTCAGTATGCACCCCTGCGGAGTGCCCCCCCCCCCTCCACCGGGCAGGTCCCTATTCGCCTTCGCTCCTCTCTCGCCTCTCCAGATCGACCTTGATCGAATTCCACGGGCCAGACAGGCGCCGGGGCAGGGCGGGCGGGGCCCGGCCCTTGCGCACTAGCCCACACGATTTTACTACGGACTGTCTGCAGACGATTTTTCTCTAGTGGGGGAAGGGGCGAGGATCCAATGTATTCGGGAGAAAGGCGAGTGGGTCTGCCATCGGGGGGAGGGGGGCGGACCTCCTCGAGTGGTGTCTCGCGCTCTTGCCGCCCCGGGCAGAC
>NW_026267695.1:20719-23162 GCF_000697945.3 Frankliniella occidentalis
CTCCGAAGGGTCCCCTCTCCCCTATTTGACTTCTTCCCCCTCCCCCTTTTCCCCAGTTTTCCTCTCTCGCGCGCATGTTTTTGTGCAGACTAGAAAATTTCACTTCCGGAATGCCCGTCCCGCCATCAGTCAAAAGATAAGTTATATCACACATCACACCGCCAGTGTGAGGGGACACGTGTTCGAGGGTCGGCCGGGTCGCCTCGTCGAACTGTCGAACTACACGGAACGGAATCCGATAGATCGCTGCAGATTCGTGTAGTAAAATGAATATTATGCTGTATTGCTATTCGGACAACTGATGAGAGTGAATGGAATGCAATCCTTGGTTTCTGGTTCTTTTATGGTAGTAAAATAATGTCTCAGACCCCCACCATCCCTTTCCTTTACCCTCCCTTTTCTCTTTGCTGGTCGACTTTATTTTTATGCTTTTGTCTTTTCTTCAGAAGAAACGGAACCGATATCGTTATTCTCTAGAGAAACGATTTGTCTGCAAGAGGATGGCATCTCTTATGCTTCTGCTGCTTCTGCAATTCAATCTGTCTCCCAATTTGACTTTCAATCGTACAGCCCCCGGCTCCTTCCCCCTTCTGCCACCGCGGTGCTTTTGTTGGTTAGTGAGTTTTACATCTTGGAACCCGATACCACCCGCCAAACAGCTGTTGCGCCCAACTACTCACTCTGCTGGTGAAGTGATCCCCCCGCCCCCTCCCCCCGGAGGCTGGGGTCTGCTGGGGGCCGCTGGAGCCCCGGAGCGTGGACCACTATCTCGACCCATAACTCTGACGCTGATGTCCGTGTTCACCACCCGGGCCTTGCGCCGGGAGCGAAAGGGGCGTTGATATTAGTCGCCGCTAGACGCGATAATTCGTCCGTGGAAACATATGAAATCGGGCGCGCCCGCTCTCGCAGCCGTGGTCTCCTCCTGTCCGCCTCCCGCCTGTATCCGACCCCCGTCACCCCCTCACCTCGCCGGATGTCCCTCTGCTCTGCTCACGGTAAAAATAGAGTTTCTTCCATTACAGGACTTGGTCTTGGATGCCATTGGCGTTCTCCATAAGTTCCAAGACCGGGTCTTGCAATACAAGAAGCTTTTTTAACCGTGGTTCCCTCGGACCCCTTTTCAGCCGACCTGGGCCCGGGGCCCAAGGCAGTGGCGGCTGCGCGGCCGAGAAGGCGCCGTGCTGGCTGGCAACCCATCGTGCGCCAGTGCGCTGCAGCTGCGGATGGGAAGGGCGCGCTTGCGCTCGGCAGAAGAGTCCGGAACGCAAACGTACGCGTGTTGTTTGCAATTGTTCTAGTTCTATACGGTTTTTTCCATGGTGGCGTACTACTGTACGTTTGGTGAGGGAGTAACATGATTACCAAAATTATAAAAGTAATTAAGACACGTGCGGTCAGCCTACGAACTAGTTTCTGTTGACTGTTCTAAGCTAATAAATTTATTAATTGTAGTTAAAGTTTATACAAATTTGTACAATAATTGGGAGTGCTGGGGACTCTTGGCGGTGTCGTCGTTGTGCAAAGACCAATAATCGCATTCACTCAATCAATAAATAATTAGTATTAGTCTAAGGTTTAGATCGGCCGTATTGAGAGCGCTGGCGGAAAGCAGCAAAAGCGCCGCTTTCCGTCAATTCATGGCTGGACGGATGGCCGCACTTTCTCCTTGGCGCGCGTGCCGCGCACGGGAGCATCAGCAGCAGGGGAGGTCTCCAGGCAGAGTGTCCGGCGCGGAGCACAACGAGAACTAATGACTGTGGGTCCACGTCGTGAATGGCGGAGCACGGGGTGCAAGTGTTGCAGTCCATTCATTGGCACAGAGTAGCGCGAAGGGCGAGGATCGCCATTGACGGCGACCTAGAAGTCGCCGCAGCCGCCCTTGACGTGGCTGATGATGGCGCCGCCGAACACCCTGACGGGGGTGCTGGGCCAGGACACGATGGCCTCGGCGCGGTCCTCTGGCGCGAGCCGCTCGCACGCGTGCAGCCGCTGCACCCGCGACGGTGCCGACGGAGGGCCGAACCTCCACCGCGGCGACCTGGACCTCCTGGAGGACGCCACGGCCTCCTCGCTGGCTCCGGTGCGCCGCCGCGGTGGGGACGCTGAGTCTGAGGAGCGGCGCCGAGAGCGGGGCGCGCCCGTGTCTCCGCGACGGCGCGTGCTGAGGAGCTGGTGCTGGAGGTCCTCGTCGTGCTCGAGCTCGGGAGGAGCCGGCGCCCTGGCCGCGGCCGTGCGGAACAGGTGGAAGCCGAACACCTCGCCCTCCACGCCGTCGTCCAGCCCCTTGTCGAAGTCGGTGTACTCCTGGCCGACCACCACGTCCCCGCCGCCCGGCAGCACGAGCCCGGTCACCTGCGGGGGACACACACGTTAATGTTGTCGTTAACACCCTCTGCAGCATCGCACCCCCGCCTCCGACGTTGCCATGCTACCCCCCCCC
>NW_026267695.1:23212-50234 GCF_000697945.3 Frankliniella occidentalis
CCCCTATCTCTCTTTTCCTCCGCTACTGAAGAAGACACGATTCCGGATGCAGTTTGCGGAATCGGCCGGGCGGGCTGGATTGTGTCCGGTCGTTCCCTCCGCCAGGACGGCCAATCAGAGGCTTCCTCCGGCCGAAGTGCTCTCTTCGCCACGGTCGACAGCACACGAGTTGTCCCCTGCCTGTACTCTACCTAGCTCCCTACTCTTCGAGAGTGCACTGCACACGGCCCTCTTAGTCTCCACAGTTTAAGGACCAAGGGATCCGCCCCCCGCCCCTCTCTCTTCTCCTCTCCCCATTTCTGCTTTCCTGTGTCTGGGTCGAACAGGTGCCTGGACGCCCGTAGTTCAGCGTGGCGGACCCTGGCTCAGAAAGACCCGTTTGTCATTCTATATATTTGAAAAAAAAAATAACGAAACGCTCTACATTCCAGACTAGACGAGTTTGCTCGATATCCATGTAAATCTCTGATTACTGGTCCCGGGTCGGCTCCATGTGACGCGTGCCCGGGAACCTACCGACAAAAGTCCTCAATAAAAAAACGCGCCCTGGTCCGGCGGTCCGGCAGTGAAAGTAGTGTTTGGCTAGCCCAGCGGTTCCCAACCTTTTCTTGCTCGCGACCCCAAAAAGGACCTAATTTTTTTCGCGACCCCATGGAGTGTACATCGCGACCCCACGCGACCCCAGCCCCCCCCCCTTAAAAAAAACAATAATAATTGGTTACCATAATGTTGATTTTGTTCCTTTTTGATAGGTTTCTAATTTGTCGTTAGCTCACACCCACTAAATGGCCAGTGACAATTTTTGTACAGACTAGATGTGTCTTCGTGCACATCTAAATCAAATACAAATGTTTATCTGATGATGGTGTGAGCAAAGACACATCTTACCTAGGTACAAAAATTATCCCTCCCCATTGACACTGCAGATGTTCGCATTCCTAAAATTTCTTAGAGAAATACTTATTAAATAATAATAAAGCAAAGTGTAGGATGCTACAAGAGAATGTGTTTCGCTGCATTCTCACTTACACTCCTCTGGGTTTCTCGTCTACCGTGCTCCCCACGTGTTCCTGTGGCTAAAGGGTCAACTAGGTATACCTGGGGTCGCGGCCTGGCTGCTGCTGGACCCCTTCTTGTGGAAACATGGAAAAACCACCGGCTGTGCGCCTACCTCAACTGAAACTGGATCGGAAGCGCCAAACAACCGGTGGTTTTTCCATATTTTCGCACAGGAAGACCCCTTCGGTTAGGTCCAGTGGGAGCCTGGCCGCGACCCCAGGCGACCCCCGGCCCCTCGCCGCGACCCCAAAATTTCTTCTCGCGACCCCAAATGGGGTCGCGACCCCGAGGTTGGGAACCGCTGGGCTAGCCGCTGTCCGAGGAGGTGTGAGGCGAGGAGGACCAATTTGATGCAAACGAGATCAACTGTCTGGCCACCAAACAGGCATACCGCCATTAGAGCTCAACCGAGCCGCACCTCTCACGGTGGGGGGCCAGAAAGGTGTCGTTCCTTATTTTTTTATGTTTTTTTGAAGGAGGAGTGGTCAGTCTTTTAGGCTTCCTGAAACTTTCCTTGAGTATTATGATTGTTTTCAACGCCATGGCGCACTTTATGTGTTGGACTTAAAATGTGAGAGCAGCTGGTATAAACGATCCTACGGGACCATTTAAAAGCCGTACTTTTGAAACTGAAGGCTCGCTCTCCTCCCTGTACCCACCTCTGGCCGGACACCCGCCCTCCGCGTCCTGCCGTCCACGTAGAGGCGGTAGAGGCCGGAGCGGCCGTCCCAGGAGGCGCAGATGTGGACCCAGCGGCGCTGGGCCGCCTCGGGCAGCGGCTCCACCAGCACGGGCCTCTCCAGGATCACGAAGTGGAGGCGCGGCGGCAGGCGGTGACCGACGGCGGGCGACACCCAGGCGCGTGCGAGCCGGTCGCGCTCGTGCTCTGCAACAACAAGCAATAAACCTGTGATACAGGACAAAATGCATAAGGGGTTAGTGTACTTCCAGGCGTTTGGTTTGGAGCGGGAGAGAGCGAAAAATGTGGCTTCTTCGGCCTCGGCGGTCGGGCTAAGAAGCCACATTTTTCGCTCTCTGGCCGGGCTACCATGTTGCTTACTCCGCGCCTGATGCCACACGCCGCGATCATTTCACGCCTCGTTCCGGGAGCTTCAAATGCTGGCGGCGCATGAACCGGTGCCGGACTGAGAGTGCACGGCACGGCGCGTGCCTCGCGCCTCGCCTCGCCTCCCCAGCGAGCGAGCGTGAAAATATTTGGCGTATGCGCCGGAACCAGTTGCAGTGGCACATCAAATACCCGGCACCACATCATAACCTCCACCATGCCCCTCCCCCCTCCCCCCTAAAAGAGCATCATCGTTAACTTGAAAGCAGCAGAGGGCTTCACAATCTCTTACTTACCTGTCTCTTAACTATCGTTCGTTCTATAATAAGTTACGGAGCCCTGTTTGAAAGCGGAATTTCGTTTTCATTGTTAATCTTTGTGAAACTTTGGCATAGCTCTCTCCCTCTGGCGACCAACTTAGGAACTTCCAGGAGGGGACCACAAACACAGCTTATTGTGCCATATGTGCACATATGTGGCCGCGTGGGACTTAATGTGTTTATGCTATAAAAAACAGCCTGATGCAGTAAATTTTGTTTTATCATTAGCATTTCTTTGCCCACTGAGAGAGGCGAGACGCGACTGAGGCGCCGCCGGGGATACGTGCCGTGTAGCAGGTGTAGGCCCTTTCCACGTGAGGAAAGTGGATGGGAAGGTTACGGCCTGGACCATGTAGGCCCCCCGGACTGGGCGACTGGGCTGCCGGTGCCCCCCCCCCCTTCTTTTCCCGAGGTCCGGCCGGCAGGTAAAGCGACCCCGACACTCCGGCTCCGGGCTGCAGTCTCTACCAGCGGAAGCTCCCCGGACGCCGCTGCCGAGCTGCCCGGAAATAACAAAATAACTTCTGGGCCGCACGAGTTTTTTTTCTTTTTACGATGTATGAGAAAGTAAGTATGTGGCGTTTTGTTCGGTTATGTCAACCGACCCGGGACAGGGCGGGGACGGGTCCTGTATCCACCTCCTCAGCCTGCGAGGCGCGTCTGTGCACAAGGCTTGAGCCCCGGGGCCTTGCCAGCTTGGGCCTGTACAGTGTTGGCGACAGACACACCCATTGTCACTGATAACAAATAATTGTAACGACGTTCTGTTTTGTGCCTCACAAAGTTTTCCCCAACCCTACTCCCCTCTTTTAACCTCCCTGGACAACTCGCTTCATCACACCTTTCGCGTGATGAAGGTGTCGCTTTTTAGTGTGGGTTGGGGTTATCCAATCTCCGCGGGTGGGTTCCGCTCTCTGCAGTGCCTCGGCGGCCCCGGTCGCGCCGGTGGCATCCTCGACCGCAGCAGGGGACGCCGCACCGGCGCCAGGACCCGCCAGGACCCGCCAGGAGCCGCCAGGACCCGCCAGGACCCGCCAGGACCCGCCAGGACCCGCCAGGACCCGCCAAGGACCCACCCTACCTCCGCCAACCTTAATTAGCGCTCCCTGGCTCCATCCTACTTTTCGCGGTCCAGCGCTTTATACTGCTGTGTGGCATTCCGCTGCTTCTGCTGCACAACCAGCACTGCACAACCAGCACTGCACAACCAGCACTGCACAACCACCACCTCCCTGACGCAACGCTGCTGTGCTCGACTAATGTACTCACTGGAGTAGGACAGTATGGGGTGATTGTGCGTCAGGTTCCTCGAGCGGAGCCACACGCAGAAGGACAGCTCGCGCAGCTCGGGCACGTCCACGATGTAGCGCAGGAACTGGAACAACAAAAGAGTATGAGGCAGAGCTAGAGAGAGAGAGAGGGGGGAGAGGAGGGGGCAGGGCGACCTGTCAGCAGCGGGAGGAGCGGAGCGCGATCCGGGCGGGCCTCCGGGACGCATATAAACTGTCATGGCCTGGCGGGCGGGCCCCGGCCGGCGGGGCCGGGCGGGGCGGGCACGCCGGGGCTCGCGCGGTCGCGATCTCGCCCGCCGCGGTTTTGCCATGCCAGGCCAGGCCAGGCCTTACCTTACCTTCCCTTCCCTTTCCGCGAGACGCAGTTATGGCGTTCCGATGCAATCGCAGCTCAGCTCAACCCGGCGGCTGCGTGGCCCGGCCAGACCCGCCCAGGCGCGGCACGGCGCGGCGGGGACAGAGGACAGGCACTCCGACCAGAGACAGCAGCAGCAGCAGCCGACCCGACCCGACCTGGCACTCCCTCGCTGCTACTGCCACCGCCGCCCGATTTTCGGAATGGTGCGCGTTGTGGGAGTCGCCGCCGACCGCGAAACGACGACGACGTCGTCTACGTCTCGCATCCCGCATGCCCCTGCCTCGCCTTGGTTGTTTGTCTTTTTGTCGTCGAGCCTCCATACCTGGCGTTCCTTCCCCGTTTTCGCTTCTTTGTCGCTCGCACGTGCTCGGTCAACGACCCGTGTGCGCACGTGGGCGAGAAGTGCGTGCGAGCTTCAGGGGCGTATTAAGAGGGGGGGATCGAAAGTTGCCTACATACAGGTGTTTTGTTTGTCAAATTGCCTACCTTTAGGCGGCTATCTAGTGAACCAGAGGGGGGGGGGCACCTGGCGAGCCTTTTCGTCTGAGATGGAGGGGTAAAGACCACGGAGTGCCTTTGAATCCGTCTGAGAGGAGAGCCATCCGTTATTCAGACGAGTTCCTCCTTCCTATATCCCGTATCAGGCGGGCCCGCCGGGGGAAACTCCTTGCACATTAGTCTTGTAAAACCTTCTCCTGCCGCTGCGGGGGACTTGGACCGGTCACCGGCACGTGTCCTCGCACCTGTCCCATCCCGCACCCCGCCGGGTCACGGGGGTCACGACGGGTGCTTAGCCGGGGTGTCGTCCGCCCGGGCGCGAGGTCGTGCCGAGCACTTCGGCGACCAGGCAACAGACATTGGACCCGCTCCCCGGCCAGCCAGGCGGGGGAGTTACCGAGGCTGCGGGCGGGACCGCTCGCTGGACGGGGATCACAGGGCGGACGTTGGTGGGGCGAAAGTGAACACGGCGAAACGCCCAGTCGGTCGCATCCCCTTTCTTTATCTGTCTCTCTCTCTCCCTCTCTCTCGCGCGCGCGTTCTCTCGCTCTCATCCCTTATTTTTATTACCCCCACCTCACAAGTTTTGGCATCCGACCAACCATTTAGCCGATATCGTTGGCATTTGCAGCAGCCATGGGACAGTTCCTTATCGTCTCTACTGCACACGTTTTTTTTCAGCGTGTGTGTGGGACTGTGTGGGCGTGCGCACGTTTCGTTTTCTTTGCACACGCCAGCGCACGCGGGTTTAGACAGTCACAGGGTGAAAAGCGCCTGACGGGCAGAGAGTTAGGCAAAGTCACACAGGCGTGTGTAAACATTGGCTTGGCTTCTGCCTTGATTCAGAGATTACTGTCAGCCGATCGGTGTTCGCTCTATGGGTAGACCACGCATGGGCTTGGCTCGTTGTACGAAAGTAGGCTCGTCATTTACCATTAACCTTCACGAAACTGCCGAGTTGAGCCACTGAAAGCTCTCATGGCGCCTGACGGGTAGGCAACATCTTGCCTGCAGTGCATGCGTGTACTGCGGTGTGGCCTACCCCGAGTCTCGCAGGCGCCGAGCTCGCGTAATTTTGACGAATGAATCGGACAAAAGACGGCATTCTGGATGATTCCTGTGACAGACTGACCGACGGAGAGGAGAGATATACATTTGTGCGTGTCCCGATGTTGGGGTGTTGCGTACTCACTAGGCGCCGGTCGCTCAGACGCGTTGAGAAAAATGTTTGCTCGCCACGGCCGAAAAATTTGGTTGCTGTCACTAAAATGGTGTTCTATCTGCCCCCTTAGTCATAACCATAGAACGTTCTATCGTGTTGGCTGAGCGTTCTGGCGCTCCAACCAAACAGCACGATAGAACGTTCTATGGTTATGACTAAGGGGGCAGATAGAACACCATTTTAGTTACAGCAACCAAAGTATTTTTCTGCGTGCGGAAGCCTGGTCAGGAAATGGTATCCATGTACATATACATTGCCTGAGCCCACCACCGGCCACCGGTTCCTGTGGGTAGATTGCCCATTTACGCATCTCAAATTAATATTCAATCGTGGACAGGTGATTGATACGCGGTGCTCGCGGCGTGGCGGCCAATGAGCGCCGGCCGTCGCGAGCCGCGCCCCCGGCCCGGCCCGGTCCCACCACGCCCCCAGCCACACCCTCGGCCCCGCCCCGCCCCGCCCCGCCGCACCAGACAAACTAGACCGGCGAGGAGTTTGGCCTGGAGTCTAGACCACGTCCTGGACCGCGCCGCTGGCATTCCTCCCGACCCGGACAAGGCGCTGGTCAATAACCACAGCAACAGGGCCGCGGGGGCCAATACAGGTGTCGGCTCTTCAACTTTTGCGACATTCCGTCTCTTTCGGGGTACCTAGGTACCTTTCGGGGTACTCTCTACGCGCCCAAGGAAAAGAGAGGAATGGGGGGGGGGCTCGTTGTAATCTAGATGAACGTGCACGTCCACCGCCGCGCGAGGGAGGGAGGGACAGGCAGCGAGGGAGAGAGAGTTTAGCCGGACAAAGTGTGGCGCACGGTGACGGTGGCGGCAGCGGACACAAGGCAAGGCGCGTGCTATCGGTTTCTTGGGCGGCGCACCACCTGAGCCGCGAAACTCACAATGCGGCAGCCGTTGGCGCCACGTGCGAGCCGAGCCGAGCCACGCCACGCCTCGCCATGACGGGCCCATTATGCCACTAGCTAGCACAATCAGACCCCGGCATCTGAGCCAGCTCCGGCGGCGGGCTTCCTCTGCCTCCCTCTCGGCAGACTCATTGCCGGCGCCTGGCACGGGGAGGAGGTGCCCCCTCCACCCTCCCCCCGCCGCCGGCCCGCGCCGTGTACAAGATGACGGCTCCCTTCGCGACACTCGCGGAAATGAAAGATATGACAGTAGCGCCTTACCTGAATATACCCCATCTGCGTCAGGGTGGCCTTGTGCATGGGCGGCTGAGTCCAGGCGGGCCCCGGCCGCGCAGAGGCGCGCTGCAGAGCCGCGACCAGCAGCGCGTCGTGCTTGTCCTCGTCCGGCACGTCGTACACGGCGACCCTCTTGGCCCTGGCCAGCGCCGTGGCGTTGTAGCGCGCCGGTGGCGGGGAGCTGCTGCTCACCCCGGCTCGCCCCGTCAGGAGCACGACGGTGACGACGACGAGCAGCTGCAGCACCGAGTCTGAGGCCATGGCGGCATGGGAGCAGAGCGAGGGCACGGCGACAGCACAGCTACAGCACAGCACGTCCCACGGCTTCGTCGGCCTGGGCCGCAGTGTGCCGGTGCCGGGAGCTGGCCCCGCGTGGGCCCCCCGCCCCCCGGCAGTGGCTCCGGCCGCCGCGCCCCCCGCGCTGTGCCCCCCCCCCCCTTCTCTCACCATCGCCCGCGACAGGTTCAACCCGCGCCGCCGCCGCGCAGCAAATCGGACATGTGTTTTTATTTCTGGTGTTCTTTGTGTGTTGCAGGCCAGCAAGGCGAGCAGCGTGCCCCCGCAGCCCTACTACATGACGCACTCGTTCCCGCCGGGCGCCCCTCCGGGAGTGGCCGCCGGGCCAGGCGTCCCTGGCTCGTCCGCCACCCTGCCGCGGGGCGGCTCCCTCATGCGGGCCTACTCGCCAGCACCCAAGAGCCTGCCGCCATCAGGTGAGACCTGTCTCTGAACATGATTTTTTTTTTTTTTTTTTTTTTTTTTTTTTTTTTGTAGAGGTTGAAGTTGTGTCGCTGAAAGACACTGTCGGAGAGGGATCATGTTTTGTGTGGTTTAAGTACACTTAATACTTACTTCACAATCTACAAGTGTTTGCTTTTTTTTCGTTCTGGATCCAGCGTTGCCCGTGAAAAGTCCTCCTCCTCTAGCCCCTATGCGCAGTTACATCCCTCCCAAAAGTCCAACCCCAATCTTCCCCAACGCCAATCTCCGTCCTAGACCCCCCAGACCGCCACATCGAAAGTACTTTCCTCCTTATCTGTCGCCCATTGAATTTGAGGACGCATCTTCTCCCACTTCACCTCAAGGTTTGTCTGCAGGTCTGCAGTCCGCACGGTTGTTTGTGTGTTAGCTGGAAGTATATTCGTTCATCAACATTCTTAACTGTTTCCTATCTCCTACTCTTAATCGTGTTTATTTTAACCCTTGACGAACACACATTCTTTGCTGTCATTTCAGTTTGAGGTCTAGTTATAAGATCATGCTCTGCACCAAAGGTGCCCCCACAATGAACGTCCCTCGAGGTGACGCGAGGAAAGGCTGGGCGTCGAACGTCCTCGTCCGTCCGCCTTTGGGCGCTCTGGGCGGGCAGTCGTCTTCGCACGGCTGCTTAGCGGGTTAGCCTACCCGTAGGGTCCACAACTAGGAAATTTCGTGTTTATTTTGAATACATTCAAAATTTGTTTATTCGTGATTATTAGCGAATATAAATGAATATTCGTGAATACTAACTGAAATTTTACTGAACAGTAGAGAATATTGACGAATAGCAGTGAATAATCGTGAATACCACTGAATAGCAACTGAATAATGTTGAATACTAATTTTTTCTTGAACCGTGAATATTCGAAGCTGTGTACCCCCGCGGGCCTACCCAGCGCTCAGTAAGCGCCATCTATAGCGTCGTCTCGTGAAACGTCCATTGTGACACCTGTAGGGATCATTCACATTCCACTAAACGCTCCGGGTACAATTTGTAATTTTTTTTCCCTCACTCCTACTTCTGGATAGAGAATGGTTCATTTTTCTTGTTATAGTAACAAATGTCATCCTTGCATTTTGTCTGTTAATCTATGTTTAAGTGACCACATCTACCATCTAACATCATATCTTACAATTATATTTTGTTTATTAATTTCATGTGTAACAATTTATTTTTAGCATTTTTAAACACTACTTAGGTATTTGCACCACACAAAATTTGTAGCAGATCTGTATTATAAAGAGTTTTACTCTTAACACGAATATAAAATCTGTAGCAATGCCCCTGTGTTTACCTCTAACTCAGGAAAAAATTGTTGTTTTTTTGCTGTTTTGTGCTTTGATTTTTGATTCATATTCCAAAAAAAGTTGTTCAATGGCCTGTCTTTTTTTAGCCATGGCCGAGCCGCCCTCAGGTGGGCAGGGTTCAGATATATAGACACCTAACTTTGTGTGCTAAGCAATATAAAACTACCTTGGGTTTTGTCAACATTAAGCAGTAGTGCCGGTGGCACAACGAAAATGCCTTGACCTTTTTTATTTGATGGGTAACCCTATGAAATATATCCCTGCTACTTTTACAGATCGTCTACATGCAGAAAGTGGCTACATGAGTTCCCCTGAAAGAGGAGGACCTCGGGCATACCCAACACCGGCATATCCTGCCTCAGCAAGTGTGCCATATGAAGAGGGATACTACGGGCAGTATGGCACTCGCTCTGGGTCCATCACACCTGTCATCGATGAGGAAGCAAGGTAAGCCTGATTTGCTGTTTGATAACTGTGTTGTACATATCTGTAAGCATTCAAAGTACAAAACAACACAAAAACCAACATTACATATTGTGTGTTTTGTTTGGGGGAATCCATTTTGTTTACTTTCTTTGTGTACTTCAAAGCCTATTTTTATTTTCTCATGGTAATTAATGACGCTCCGTCATCTTTTCCACGTCTATTTAAAATAAGTGAGAGCTCTTTACAAATTTGCCTTGCCATCTCTTGGATGGATTTCAAAGTTAATCTTGGGTCTATTGAGTAAAGTTCATGCTCATGGGTATGGTTTTTATGTGATTCACAATGTCTCCTTAACATCTAACTTGCTTTCCGCCACCTCAATGTCGCTTACTTCCTGTCTGATTTGTATACAAATCTATAAATCTATTTAAAACATTTTGCCTATAAATTGGCGTTATTAAAATTCCCCAAACCTCCTCCGACTGTCCAAAACTGCTTCAGTTATTCCTTTATTGGTTTGATTCTTTGGCTTTTATTACAAGAATCAACACACTTGCTGTATTACTATTTCTTCCTCATCAGTTGATTCCTTTTGTGTTTGATTAGTTGTTGTTAACATGTGGCAGTCTGATGACTTCTGAACCTTGTTTTGCACTTGCTCCACTCACTGTGTCTTGCACATGCCTCGCACTCATAGCGACACGGAGCTGATGGACGAGCAGTACGCCCTGTACGGCGTGAAGCTGCCCGGAGGGGGCGGGCCTGGGCCTCGTGGTCCCCCCGCCCCCTCTGCAGCCAGAGCTCCCTTCCCCACCCCGGCTGGACCTCCCTACGACGTGACTCGGTACGACACACACTTCTCTTTCTCTCCTTTGCTTCCCCTCACATGTTACCAAATTTATTTGTTGTATCAATGCAGCTAACCTGTGGTTTTTGTGTGGGCAATGTTTTCACTTTTGAGGATAATTTTTGGCTGAACTGTGACTTATGAATCCCCGTTTGGCTTTTCCACCAAAAACAGAATTTTAGTTATTGTCATCATTTTAATTTCCTTAAGTCTTCTCTCTATTTTTACAATAAGAGCAAATTGGCTGTTTCTGATGTGCGAAAAGCAAGTGCAATTCTTGTAACTTAAGTACTGTCCCTGCAACTTGTTCACAGGATACGAGTGGAGAATATGGAGCGACAGCTTGCAAATTTGACTGGGCTAGTTCAGAAGGCATTGACTCATGGTCCTACTCATCTAGCAGTTCCAGGGTCTCAAGGATATCGAAATGGTAAGTGTAAAGTAGGATATTGACTTCAGTGCAAAGCCCTGCTGGGATAGGCGGGCTGCTCCTCATGATCCCTCAAGCGGGTGCGGCCTAGGTAGCAGATTTGTTTTTGTCTCGTATGCTACTGCCTAGGTACAGCACCCGCTCGAGGGGCACGGAGGAGCCCACCCATCCGAGAGTTCTGAGTAAGATTAGAGACATTATCTTTTGCTGAACTCATCACATGGATGTGGACCAACATATCTGCTGGGTCGATGTATAAAAATAAATATATGACAAAAACTTTATAGAATACTGTTAGCTTCTTTTTGTAAGCATGAAGAAATTGCGGGTATTTTATTTAAACTCGTCTAGAAACTTGAAGAAAAACTTTCGAAAGTTTTAATTTGTGTTTTTGCTTCTTGAAAGCTATGAAAATAGAAGGCTGGGCTTTGAAAATATGTTTTTGCGATGCTGTTATGCTAATCTAGAAACCATCAGCAATCATGAATATTAGTTTCATTCTAAAATATTCTGTGGTATAATTCTTATTCAGTGATGTTTTTGTTACTATGAACAACTAAGTTATAGATCTCAGTAGGGGCTAGTTTTCAACCATGTACAGTAACTTTAAGAGCTGCTATTAAAAATCTTATACTCACCAAATCTGTACAAATTGATAATGCTGATGGGTTCACACAGCAATTCGATAGTATTAAAGATGTAATCATGTAAGGGAAGGCGTAAAACATAGAAACAATAGGAGTAGTCTAGTTGACTAAGTAGGTATAGGTGATGATTGCATTCTGGCTTAATTTTTTTCTGTAAAAAAACAAAACAAAAAAACAACAACTTCTGTAAAAACATTGTCCTCTCAGATGTCGTACTATAAAAGCATAAAAGTACTGTCTAGTGGGATTTTGAATAGTATTTGTCAGAGAAACTGCTTTTTTCTAATTTTAAATATATTTTGTGTTTTCATATGTCATACTGTATTTATAGTTGTAGGAACAGTGATATATAGAGATTTTAATATTATTTGTGTGGTGTGTCAATCAGCCTCAGGAGAGTTTGATACATGCAGCTCAGCTTCTCAAGGTTAGTCTAACTCTTTCTTTTTTTTTTCTTTTTTTTTTCTCAATATTATGAAGTGTCATACCAGTGTTGTTTTGGGAAGATTTTTGGAACATGTGAAACAAGAAAATTGTTACTTTAGATTTCCAAAAAAGCCAAAAATATCTTGGAGCGGGCATGATTTCTCTGTTCTACAAAACTAAAGTGTTGTCTTCACAGTTTTGTAAAGTAAATTGAGTTAAATCTTTTTAAATCTCTTGTTAGCCAACTAAAATGTGACACTGAAACTAGTTCTTTTTTTAACCTGAGAATTGAATACGTTGCCACTATAAATTTTGATCAGTATTTCATTTATGTTTATTGTATCTTTCCTCCAGACGATTCCACGTTTGTGAGGAGTGATGTGAAACCCCCTAAACTGGGAAAAGGTAGTTCTTTGTGATTTATAATGAATTCATTAAGGGGACTTATTGTTTTTGCCAATACTTATATGCATTCACTTAATGCACAACTATGAGATGCTTATCTTTGGCTACTATGCACTGCATGACCAAAAAAAGACAATAATTTATCTAAAAATTAATTTGTTTTAATTATTAAAATGTCTGCTTGCAAAGAATTTAAATTCTGGACATAGGCGATTGACCTACACAATTTCATTTCATCACATAGTAGAGAAGTTGTGTTTTACAAATGTCTGTTCTTCATTTTGACGAGCATGTTGTATGCTTTGTGGGCATTATTATTCCATTGAGGCAAGATTAGAAAATACTGGTATCATCTTATGGATAAAAACTTAAGTACAGTTTGTGAAGTGATAAAAAAAGAATACATTTTCATTCATTTACAACAACTGTTAAAGCTCATGGAATAAAAAGATTAGAATCAATTAACATATTTCAAAATTTAACTAATCTAGAAAAAATTTGGGGCAATTTTTTTTGTTTGAAATGTGCATGGGTTAAGATTCAATGCATGCCTGCACTTTGATTCTTTCTTGTACTTGCCCATTTAATCAATTGCCACCTGCCATACAAAATGCAGTATTTACTAGTTTTTAAAAGTATGCGCATGGCTTCTTGTATTCAGGTGGTTTTGATTAACGTTTTCAAGTCATCAGTAAAATATTTTTATGTAGAGTTATGGAACAACAATATCTGCTATAGTAAAACGTTATTCTTTTATGCATGAAGGTAATTTTCTTCCAAACAAAATAATTGGAAAAAGAGTGTTGCCCTGTTTTTTAGTATCTATTTTAGTTGCCTTTTCTGGACTTTTAATAGTATGTTCAATTTTATTTACAACATTTGCCCCTTTGCTATATATCATTTATTTTATAATATTTTTGTACTTTACACATTCTATTGCATTTTCAGATAAATCAGTTTCATTCGAGAAGTCAGTCTCATTCAGTGATGAACCCCCTGATATGAATTCACCCAAGCAACATTCTCCCCAACATGGCGGTAAGTAATGGATGCTCACTTTACGCAACATAAGTGTGTTCTTCATAAGGCTAATGCCTCAGGCATATATTTTGTTTTGAGTTTTGGACTGACTTTCACTCCAACATGTGGCAAGGAAATTTCCTTCAAAACACAGACGTACCTTCCATATCTATCTTTTTCAGTTTTATTTTTACATCAGAAGCCATGGTTTGAGTATTTACATAATGGAGCAGATTACTCATCAGAAGTTACCACATTAAATAATACAGAGCTCATCTTTTACATTGAAATCATTTTCTTACGATTTTCAACGATCTATTTCAAGCTAACTGATTGTTGTTTTTTTTTTTATATTTTTCCCAATAATTCATAACTAATCGTTGTTTCTTGATATCTTATTTACCTTTTCATACATTCTAAGCAGCATGATCATGCAAAGATTTTGCATTTTATCTAGCTGCTTTGTTTGCAAGTTTTTTCTATTTCTTAGGGTATTATCTTATTATCTGCATGTTCAGCATTCAGCATGTGAGCATTCAGCAGTAACTCCCCTCCTTGATATAATAAATAGGCTGCCATGCTCTACATGTAACTTGTGTAAGGCTAGATGCTGAGCTTAAAACTACAACTTGTTTTCCCTGTAATTGTCTCAAATGATGGGCCAAGCAAAGGCCTAAATACGTATCAATATTTTCTCTTTGATAAGTTTTCATTTTTTATTCTGAAAATACAGTCAAATAAACAGTACTGCTCGTGAGTTGGCAAGATCAGAGGAATCAAGCTACGACCATTTAAATAATGTGTGCTAAGTTGTTAGGAGAATGGAGGGAATTTAAAAGACATATTGCAATTCCACAAAACAATCCAATTAACATGAATAGTTTCTTGTATGTTATGGAAATCTGTTCCCAGAGGGGTTGCTGAATAGATCTACCTACTTCACTCTCACAGTTTTGTGTAACATAAATACGTAACTTGGTTACGTTTCCTTAGGCGCCTATTTCTGCATCCTCACAAATTTCTACTGGATGATTATCCCCTCTCCCTCCCCCCTCTCCCCTTTCCCTGTTTGTTGCTGCCGGGAATGAGGATGAGGCCGAGCATGAATATGGTTCTGTACTTACGTAATATGGACCTGGTACACTGATATTTCCTTGAATGTCTGTTACTATCCTTTGACCTGTACTCTATTTTTCTTTTGCATGCTAGCGGACACTAAACCCACTAAACCAGCAATAAAGTCATCCACACTCCCTAGAACTTCATCACAAGGTAAACAAGACTACAAGATTGTTAGAAATTGGTGTAAATCTCACCCTCCCATCTGTATGATTGTGCTGCCAGAAAATCTATTTAAAGTATAATCTGTTCTCCATCCACTCCTACTCACTGGTCAAAAATATTTATCTTTCAAAAACTGTAATAAGTTTTACTTGTACTTGCATTTCTGATTTGTTTTCCTTGTTCATGGTAGAGCGAGATCGTCACAAACCAGCTCCCCCACCAAAGCCAATGTCCCTATCCCCAGGGCAGTATGAGGGACGCAATATCTACAGAGGTAAGGAAATTGGAGATAGATAAAATTACATTAATTGGCGTCATCATCATGTTCATTTACCTAATTTTGTTTTTATACATAGATTTACAGCTAACCCCTGAAATGTACAATCAGCTTCGTGGACTACAGAAAAAGGCCAAAGATTTACGTCAGGAAGTTCGTAACCTGCGAAGGATGTCACAAGCTCAAGCTCATTCTGTGCGGGAAACAATACGTGATACTTTCATTAAAATAAGGTCTGTTGTGAGCAATAACCTTAAATCTTATAAATGGTTTTGAAACTTCAATTGCCTTAAAACCTCTGACAAACTTACGTATTTATTCGATTTGTAGCCGCACTCTTTTTTCCGACTTTAAAACCGAAAAATTGGGTGTGCTGCTTAGAATTGAGCACCCATTTTGCAGGGGTCTAATGGGAGTCTTTTCTGTGACTCCTGTGTAAAATTATAGGTTTGGCTTAAAATTGGGTGCGCCTTTGAATTGAATAAATACGGTATTTGGTTGTATAGCAATTGCTTTGTCTAATGGCCATTGTTAATAAAAACATTCCAGAGCCATGCTTATAACTGGTGCTGAAGGATCTTGGGCTGCGATCGGCGATGCTGAAAAGTTACGGCTCAGCAGAGAAGAAGAACTCTATAAACAAGAAATGCTTCGCCTTGAAAAGGATCTCACGTAAATGTTTTACTATTTCACTGTGATATGTTAAGGCTGCTTGACTTGATAGGAATATCAATTTATCTATGTTTATGCCACAGGGAACTGGAAAGTACTGTTGAAGAGCTAAGAGGCAACGTCATAAATAGGAAGACTCGGGTAAACATGTCTGATGTTGAAAATATGGCCCTAATTCTTAGCAAATCCAGGTGTGTATCAATATATAATATAACATAGCTCATGCAATGCAGCCATTCATGTATACAGTACTGTATTTATTTCAGTTGTCAAAAAATTACCTATCTGATATAAATATTGTTTGTTCATTTCAGTAAAACTGTTGCTGATCTCAAAGTCCGTTTCCCTGGCTTACAAGATGAAATGAAGAGCCTTCTTTCTGCGGAGATGGACAAAGTTGTGAGGGAGGAGAAGTGGGTTTCTTTTCACTGTTCAATTTTCGTTTGTTTGTTTAGTGCTTTCAAAAACATTTACCAAGTTCTTTCTTAATTTTTCTAATTAGATTCTTAAAAGAAGAACCAGAAAGATTGGAAAGTGCCTTGCGTCGGTGTAAAAAGTTAACAGGAACATTGGTGACCTTAAAACGGTATTACTTAAAGAAATATACTTTTATTCTTGGTGCAACTGGTAAACTTAACACTTCAAAAGTATTTAACTATTTGAAAAGAAACATTTTGTTCTTTTTCAGATTGGCTTCAGTTCAAGAACAACGCTTGCCTTGTCCCCCTGGTACAGTTAGTGCAGATGCCCGTCTCTCGCCTACACTGGATGATGAGCCTCTACCACCCACTCCTAACTCAGCATCCAGCAAGGTATGGAAGCTGTCACTTATACTTTAATAAATGCTAGCTATTTAGTTCCCTGTTTGCTGTGATTTCCTGTTGATTTGTCGCTCCTAATAGTATTGTTTTTTTTTTTGCTTGTAATTGACACTGACTGTAACACGCTCAGCACATTGTAAAAGAAAACTCTCTCATCAGTGCTGAGTTTTGACCCAAGATCCCATAAGAATAAAATTGTCAGTGCAATGATATGAGAAGGGTCCCAACTCAGCGTGTACAGATTCATATCCTCACAATTTTTCATTTACCAATTTTAAAATTTTGAGGGAATATTGTACAGTTAAATACCTTGTTGACAGATCTCCCATCTGTATAAGCCCATGCAATCAGAGGAGCAAAGAAAATTTGAGTAAAAATAATAATATTAGCTTCACAATTAAACCACATTTTTTCCTCAAAATCTCAAACATGTCTCCTATATAATACCTTTAAAGAGGCTTTCCAGTGTAGAATTCACCTGTCAGATAAGGATGAAAATTTGACTTTAAAAGGCAGGGGAAAGCCAAAAACCCCTCCTCTGAAAAGGTAGAGGAGCAGGACCGTTTTTATGTAGTTTAAAATTTTATAAGTAGGATATTCTTGATCACATTAAGCAGCAGTTCCCTATATAACACTGACACCGGCTTAGCGAACGGTCAATTGGTCGATGTCTCTATCAAATACAATCAGACTGAAAGAAAGGAACAGACGAGGGGACCTGAAGATGTTCTGTTGCCATGCATCTTTGTTTACACAATGTGATGACATCCAAGGTTGTGTGACTACCTCACCGATTTGGTTTTTGATGTAACCTTTCTTCCTGCTCCTCTCCTGGTCGCACAGCTGTGGCCATTTTCTTGCATAACTGTCTTTCCATTCCCCTTTTTCCTCTCAGTGTGCTGTGCTTTTTTTTGGAATTTGATTTTAGTCAAATATGTGGCCAATTCTGAACTTTTGCTACCATTCAGTTAACATACCATTATGAATTTCTGTCCCTAGATTTGCAGACAGCTGCACTTTGTGGACTGATTTGTTCAAAATATACCTCTAAAAAGGAGAGCTATCATTCTCACTCAAATTTGTAAAACCTTAAAAACTATAAATACCTGTTCTACGGCTCCTCTGAGATTCCTTTCATACCTGCTGGTTATCAATCTAATGTTCATGGGCTTTTCCTTAATCACTTAGCTTATGAATACTTTTATAAAAGATTGCAATTAATAATTTTTAAGTTAATAAAATCGAGAATTGAGTGGCCACATTTCCTTTTTAAGATAAGGATACCACACAATTTGCTCCTAGTGGTGTCATTTTCATACAATTTAAATTAATTTCTTCTTACTTCGTACATTTTACTTGTAGTGATTCTTAGAGTAGTTGCTTGCTCATGATGCTCCAACTAATTACCATTTGTAAAAGATGTGCATTTTTTAAAAATAGGCTCTGTCAAAAGGTCAACTTGATACAAAATCAAAATATGTCAATTAGAAGAATAGTGTTAAAGAGTATTGAATTTTGTTAACTCTTTTATTGTTCTAACACAACATTGGTGTTGAAAACACACAGTGAGATACTGCAATCTATTTATTAACTATTTGACACATTGTTGCAGTTTTAGAAATATAAAGATATACATATTTTTCAGCTTTGGCCTTCTGACCGGGCTTGCTTATTGTACATTACTTTGACTGCTGATGCAAAAGTACAAGTAAATGCCAAGTACCTTACACTCCCTCGAATCATGTTAGTATGCCTGTAATGTTCTGCCTTCTAATACTATTTGTCAGAAAAGAATCCTTGAATGATGTTATTAAAGAAAAAACAACAGCTGTATGAAAAAGAAAACAACATACACGAGAATGTTTTACAGGGTCACTTGGAGATCAAATCGATTTGTTTACTCTGATCCCTCGTACAATTTACTTTCTTCTCACTCATCAGACATTTTCAATGTCTCTTTTCCTAGTTAAATGAAATAGTTGAAATTTCTTGGCTTCTGTTCTGACGATAGTTTTGATATTTTTATTCCTGTCCTCTGTTTTGATTGTGTGCTTCACATACTGCACACAGTGTTAAACTTGAGCCAACTACAAAGCTTGACATTCTTCTTGAAATGAAATTAATATCTATGGGTGTTCATTATACAGGTTTCCTGTTTTATGACATTGGTATATCTATGTACCTTTACCCCACTCTTTTCCTTTCTACATCAGTCTGTGTTCACTCTAAAATACACAGAGGAATACATATCATGGGTGAATGTTTAAGTGGCCTGAAATTGAATCAGATTCTACACACACTATGACTACGCATTGTAGTCAAATATGTTACTTCCACAAACTTAGCATAATTAGCCTAATTTGCTAATCACAGTTTGGGTTTGCAATCACTATAGAAATGGCAGTTACATGTTGTTTTTGTTTCCTGCTCTTTGATCTCCTTTGCATTCTGAGACACAATTATTTTGTTCATATGCATACATTGTTCTCTGTTAGGGTGTCACTTCCCAAAGATTTTGAAATTAAGTTTTGAGTCACTTCTTTCTGTTTTGTGATGGTTGCCAGTGCAATGGATTTGTGCTGAAGAACTAGGGAATATTTAAACAGGCGGACTCTATTATTATTATCACTACTAGAGATATACTACTCAAGGCTTTGCTCATCACTTCTCTTCACGCAGACAACAGTTTCATCACTTATGCACAACCTTCACAATTTTATTTTATCACATAGCATATTGATCTGTACTGTAGACTATTACCACAATCTATAATTCCAACATATCTGTAAAAGACCAGCCTTAGTGTCATCAATCACTTAAAACAGTTTTTAGATACTTGTAGGAGGGAAGAAAATATGACATGTTGAGATTGTTTCTCTCTCATTTTTATATTTTGGATTTTAATCTGAAGTGTAGAGATAAGAAAAGGTGGATCACAATACTAAAAACTAATGGACGGATTTGTTTAAACTGATTACGACAATTAAAGTAGTCCATGTTAATTACTCAAAATATAGGATTGCATGGGCGGTCAAAATTTTTGCAATGTTTCTTGTTTTTTATAAATTTTGTTTTGCTGAGGATACATTATCTCTACACCTGACAGTCATCATCAAAGTTGTTTGATAGGGTTAATTATCAGCATAAGCTGTGAAGTGAATGCTTGGATTGCTGTTTGTAAGTCTATTCACTTTGGATCATATTATCTGTTTAATAATACTAGTAAACCAATTCACTCTTAAACATTAAACCTTATGTTTTTGATCATAATACCATAAGAAGTGCTCGTAGCAACATTACACCAAACGCAGCTTATACAATCATTCACATCGCAATAACTGCTGTTTAAAACTCACATATTTTGTTAAGAATGTGGTTTGTAATGTTTTTTGAGTGAATTCTGACTAAAGAATGACAAGAGCATTTCCTATCTATATTTTTTTTTTTTTTTTTTTTTTTTTTGTATGTTTCTTACATTCATGCTCTGTTAAAACCGCATGTCATTGTCAGTCTTTGCTAAGGAGAAACCTAACATCTTTGTTTCCTCTTGAATTAGGATGGTTTCATTTTTATTGTGTGACCAAGTATGCAATACTGAATTTTGAGGTCATATTTGGCACACATCTAAGTTCCAGATATTGCAATATCTTTTAAAACAGTAGAATGTGTTGCATGAAATTTGTGGCCACCATCCTCACTTAAGTGTTATTGGAATTCTTTGATTTCTATTTTAAAATTTTGCCAGTCTGAACATAATTTTACGCCCTACTAAAGTGATGGAAGGTGGTCGCAACAACGCATCTTGGACTGATGCATTCTGTCTTTGTGTGTCCTTATCGCTCCCATCAACAGTATGGGTGGAAGTGGAGTTCTCACTTCAAGGAGGCCATAACATTAAACGAGTAAAACCTACCAACAACAGTTCGTTCTGCTGCATCTATTAAATGCTATCTTTTTGTTATTTCTTTCATAATACTTTCCTTTTTCATAAAATTTGTGATGCTTGCCTTTAGTTTTCCCAGTTAATATTCAAATGTGTTCTTGAAATTCTTTTTCATTTCTTTATAAACATGTGCTTTTAAAACTAATTCTTGAATGGAAAGCATAATTTTATGCCCCAACAATTCTTCAGTAATCTTTCCTTCCTTGTACAAGCTTGTTCTTCCAAAAAACGTCAGTTTTCACTTCTGAGTGTCACAGTTTCCCCACACATCAGCTACTTTTCCTTTTTTCTTATATAGCTAGTTTTTTAAATTAATAAATTATTTTTATTCATCAAATAGGGAAAGGTATTTTATTTTACGTTATTGATGCAATTGTTAGATGAATTAAAACTATCGAGACAATAATGTCCTTTGAAGTAATTTATTTTTAAGTCTAGGACTGAGTAAGTCCATGAAAAATTGTAAATGGATGAAGATTGTGGACATGAAAACAAGATCTTCTCTTTGGAAGAACTTGCATGCCTTTTTCCATGTTTCGTTTGCTTCACTTTCTTGCTTCTTTTTCTTCTGTTCTTCTTATAATGATTTTTGCCCCACCTTCCTCCTTAGTGTAAGGTTAACTGGTGTAGGACAAAGATGTCATCCTAAAGCCCCCTACAGTTCATCAAGGACCCCCCATACATTCTCTCTCATTTTTGACTTTCAACTAATGAAAAGTATTCTCTCTCCAACTCTTTCCTGTTTCTCTCTCTATCCCTCTTATTTTCTAAGTTTTTTCATCAACATGTTTCTTTCTATTAGTGATATTTCTGGGGTATACATCAGTTATTATTGAAATGCAGTTTCTTGTTCATACACATTGATGTTGTTTTTTGTTTGTTTTCTTCTTTTTTTTCATTTATTTTTTTAAATGTTGTATACAGTCTGTATAAAAATTTTAATCTCCAACAACCTGTGAAAGAGAAAAGGATATGAATCAAAATATTCTAAATTTTTGTGTCAAGAAAATCCATGGATATTTATACTTTAACTTCACCTTTTCATATAATCATATAAGGGAATCAGAACCATCCAAATATTTTGTGTGTAGTATGTGTGGTTTACATATTATCATGCAAGAGGTTTTACTATGATTATTCAATCCTGCTTACATCTCGTATATTCCTTAATATTGAATATGTATTTGAAATTGAAAGGTTTGGATGTAGATTGTCTTTTGACAGTAGTTATTACATAGCAGCTAATTGTTTGGCTTTATTTGGGAAAACACCTTACTCTAAGGATGGAAGTTCCAGTACATATTATTTGCCTTTTCTCTTTACCTTACTTTAAACAACTCAACCTATAATTTTGATTGCTGGTCTAGCAAGAAGTATATGAGTAAAATCATCATGCCTGCTTTAAAATTACTTTTCTAGTTGAGCATACTTAGGAAATTTGTTGTGCTTTGGCGCTAGTCTGTCATTCAACCATATTTGCGCTCTGTACGAGTCTGTGTTTGGGAAGTTCTAGATTCTAGCTCTGGTAATATAGAATTTGTTTTGAACAATACTCTTTCATTGGGCTTTCATCCCAAGTCCAAACAGTTGGGTGCAGAAAAACCGTGAAACATGATTAAAAAAAAATAATGTTGTACCACTTTATAAGCGGGAAAGTAAACTATCTAAGTCTGTTCCATACCAAGATGATCATTGCGAACTTATCAACCAATAGTGGAACAATGTCGTTCAGTGTGAGACATGTTCTCTTTCTGTCTGTGAAATTACTTAATTAAAATATAGCATGTTTTTCAGTGCTCGCTTTTGTAAGTTTCTGTTAAAAAAAAACAAAAAAACTTTCTACTTTATTCCTTTTTTTTTTTTTCAGAGTTTCAGCTTGGCTCATTACTTGTTGCTCATTTATTGTGATCCACTGCATGGTCACCCCATCACATAGTATGCATGATGCACCGTAAAATTTCTTGTTTAAACAATGTTGGTGGTGTAAGGGTCCTCAATACCCCTTCTTTCCTTCATAAATAGATTAGATCATATGAGAGCACTGACAGATGGATTAAATTCCAGAACCTAGCCGCTAGATTTTGCTTAATGTCATGAAAAAGCAACCCAAAAACAACTTATGTATATGCAAATTTTAGAACAGTTCTTTAATGTATTCAAGAAAATGTATTAATGCTATTCAAAATTTGGAAAGTAGGGTGTTGGACCACATTTTAATTTTTCACTTGGTGTCTTATGTCCTTGGTTTTACTGTGTGTCAATGCAAAGGTTCCCACCCGATCACCTCCAGAAATGGCCAAATAGTTTGGTTCAGCCTTGTGACGGAGGCCAAAGGTTTTCTAAAATTCGCTGTCAACGGGAATTTACAAGGTAGTGCAATAGTTCACAATCTCTTACAAACCTATTAGTTCTCCATTATTTTATTGGAAGATGACCAAACAAATATTTGAATTTTGATAGTGGACAATACACATTTGAAATCAGAATACCGTGCATATAGATTAGTGCCTCTCAATATTGTCTACATCAGGGTTTCCTCTTTTTCCCTTCTACAATTTACTGCTCAAGAATTTGTCAAGTCTTCAGAGTAAGGTATTTCTCTGTATTATGCTCATGGAGGCAGAGGAGGTGATTCAATTCTTTTATTTAAAATAGCTTGTCTTTTTTTTTCGTTTTTTGAAAATTTTGCTTATGCATCAGATTTTTTGGTATATGTTATTACAGTTTTCAAAGTAGTATATTGTTTTAATATCTGTGTTCTTTGCTTCTAATCACTTTTGCATTTGAATATTAATTTTGACTTGCTCTACTGTTTACGGTTCTTTCTTACCATAAATTTTTTAAATGGTCTAGTTTTGTTGTTGTGTAGATGGTTTGCTCAGTAGTTCTTTTCCCATTATTGCTTCTTAAAGACAATGTTACTGTTGAAACATGACAGTTTTTGCTCATGTTTTATAAAAGTTTTCACAACTTCAGTGGAACAGAGTTGAACAAAATTTTTATGAACATGAAGGTTTCTATCTACCCATAAAATGCACGTGTTTTTATTTCAAAAACACAAAATTCAGAACTTTGTTCTATTGCATTTATACTCTTTTAATTTCTTTGCAATACTTTGCTCAGAAATATTCTATGTGAAAACTTTAATGAGAATTATTTTAAAACTCTTTAAGTAATTGAAAGTAACTTATCCTTTTTTATGTGTAGGCCTGTGTCTTCGGTTCGTCAAGAAGCATCGTGGGGTCCACCGACTCAGGAGGGGAGTGCAAGCGTCCGGAGAATGCACTCGACGCCCTGCTAGATGAACTTCAAACTTTCGCTAAACCACCTGCAACAAATCAAACTCATCCTCCAACCATGGCTGAAATTGGTCGACGGAAAGGCAGCATTGAAACTGCCAATCCTCCTCCAAGCAACCCAACTTCTTCATTGCGTCGCCTTCATTCATACCCAAGCAGTTCAGATGGAGGTGGTAATTCACCCCCTAATATAGCCCGTCTGCAAGTTTCAGACTCTAAGCCTCCAGTCCCCGAGCGGAATGCTGATCTTTTAGCAAAGAGAGTACCACCTCCTCCACCTCCAAGAACAAGCTCTCGCTCTCCTTTAGCATCTCCAACTAGCCCATCGTTGCCACCTCGATCCCAAAATCCTCCCAGCCAGCCTCAGATGGGTACCCAAGGGACACTTCGTAGGGCACAAGCAGGCCGAGGTAGTGTTAGGTCATGTAGTATTCCTGGAGCTGATCCCCTCCGAAATCCCCTAGTGGTGGAAGACCAACAAGTTCCTAGCCCTGCAAATGCAGCTGCATCCAATAGTTCAAGCTGTGAAAGTGTAAACTCTCAAGAAGGAGCAGCTGCAAAAAAAGAAAGGCAAGAAGCTCTTGAACAGCGTCATCAAGAACTCCTGAAAAAACAAAGAGCATTACAAGAACAATATGCTCGTCTCCAACAGCTGCAACGTGGTACATCAACAGTTCCTACACCAGATCTTCTGCTTAAAAAAACAGGCAGTGAGAGTAATCTCTTGGCTAAAATGGGCATGCAGGGCTTATCAGCAGCTGCCCCAATGTCAGGTTCTCTAACTCACTTAGCAACTGCAGCTGCTTCAACGCCACTTACTGCTGCCCAAACCACCACTAGCAAAATATACGAAACAGACATTCTGTGACATGTTTGAAAACAGCCCAAGCACATTTTACCAATAGCTGTAGTCCAAAATTCTTGATAAAGTATCTTGTAAATAGGGATGGTCTTCTTGTTTAAAAATGAGTGCCCCTCCCAAAGACTAACTAAATGTTTGGATAGCAACACTTATCTGTTCTAGATCAATAACAGTTCACCAAGTTTTCAGCCCCCAATAAGTTGGCCTAGCCATTTTTTTTACCCATCTGCTTGTAAATGTTCTCTTGAAACTGAAACTGTTGACAAGCTTTCCTGTTCAGTATGCTTAAGTGTCAAAGCAGGGTGAACCAATAACAACTTTCTTACATGTGCCAATACCCTCCTAGCGCTTCACTGTTTATTTGTACCATGTGTCAAGCTATAAAATTAAATTATTTCACAGACCAAAGAAGTGAAAGTCATTACAGTCTTAAGAGAATGAGCCTTTCATGCTTGTAATTCTTTTTTATTACAGCTTAATTTACTTTGCATATTAATGTATTAAAATCAGTTGTGTCAAATATTCATGTCTGTCCTATCAAATGCACCAGTTGTCATAAATGTTGTTGCCAAAGTAAACTTTTCCTTCTATTTTTCCCTCTTGTATTTTTTCTTGATGTACTGTGAGTTTTTTTGTTGTTGTGTTTTTTGTTGTTGATTGAATTGTATATATGAAAAGATAAGAGATATAATATTGGCCATTGCATTCTGAAATTTTTTACATTGAGCATACCTATGTTACTTAATTGTCATAGTGAATGTTTTAACTTTATCAGGTTGTAAAAATTTGCTCAATCCCAGTTAAGTGCGATGTATCTAGATTATCTGTAATCATTATTACTGCCGTCACTCAAAACCGTTCTTGAATGGATATTGTAAAAGCAATACTTACAACACAAGTATTACATACAGTTCAGACTAGGTCTGTCACTTGTGTCCTTTCTCCTCCCATTCCTCATGGGATATACGTGAAGGAAAAAAAAAGATTAATTTATAATGAATGATGAATTTATTTTATTTGATTATTTGAGTATTATTGAAATGATATTGTGAAAGTGGCTCATTTTGAAGTCTTTAGAGGTAAGGACAGGTGAATGATTACACACAGTTCGGTTCTTACAAAAGCATTCATTATAGCATCATTCACATTTCCTGTCATTGGTAAAAAAATTATATTCACATTGCTATTTCTTATGAAGAAAAACATGTAGTAGCACATTATATTGAGAGTGGTTTAAGGTTATTTGAGAAAAATCAGACATTATAACATCTTTAAGGACATCCAATTATTGATCAAAAATTGTTTCAGTCCTACATAGTTCAACCATGGTCATGTTGTCTAATGTTTAACACTTCAATTTTCAATTTTAAAATCTCCCTTTCCTCCCCTATTTCCCCTTTCCCCAAAATACCCTCACAATCCTTTTTATTGGATCTATGTGTTTGCATTAAGACATCACTTGTATATGTGTATTGTAATAATAACTTTGCATCACTTTGTAAAATACATGAACAAATAAAATGTATAAAATTGGGCATAGCTAGAGTTGCGTTGTATGACATTCAAATAAACATATGAAAGTTATTAGATTGAAAAAAGAAGTCAATGTTTTTATTTTGAAGTCTCCTTGGCTTACTCTAAGGGGGCCCGAGCCGAACACTTGACTGGTAGGGTGGCTCCTGTGACATCCTCAGCCTAGAGGTAGCTTTGACCTTCCGGCCCTCTCACTAAACGAAAAGAGCCGGGTGGGGTGCTAAGGAATGGGCTCCCTGGGGGACACTGCAGCGTTTTTACAGAGAGATCTTCTATAACGTACGCAACAGAGTTACATTACTAAATATTTTCGCAGTAAAATCCATCGCAACGAAACGAACCAGAAATCAAATACAATTACCTTCCATTCCAGTTCCAATACTGACTTCCTTTAGACGATGAAATCCAAAAGATGTCCCCATAATGAACGTCTGGGGCGGGGAGCAATCGTCTCTAGTGAGCCGCCTGAAAGGAGGGCAATTTCTGCTACAACCGACCCACATAGTGCACCGCTCCCCTGTCAGCCGGACCTTGTCCCGCTTCTGGAGCAAAGGGAGCGTTTGTAGCCTTACTTTACCTTGCGTCACTTCGGGGGACGTTTAATGTGGGAGCACCCAAAAAGCAAAGGCAATCGGAAATTTTGAAGAAAGAAATTAAGATCGTTGCAGCTTGTAGGAATTGAACCTACATCATCTTCCGCGAAGGATGAGCAATCTGCCACCGCCTATTGCTTCGAGACAGAGAGTGATAATCAAGAAAGATGGAAAGATGGTAAGAGAGAAGGGCTGTCAAAATAAGATACGGTTTGGCCGACCGACCGACCGACCGTCAACCTCGGAACGACCAGGACGACTGAAATATTGTGTCCGGGGATTTTCTCGCACGCTGAGTCCAAATCCGGTAGTGCCGATGTCGTCCGGGCCCCCGGGGACGTCATTGGGGACCTCCCGAGCACGCCGATGACACTCCCTCGACAAATACGATTCGGCTCCAAACGTCGTGTACACACGGGCTGGTGCATATTTCTTAAAAGTCGCCAAATATAATTATTAT
>NW_026267695.1:51539-53034 GCF_000697945.3 Frankliniella occidentalis
ATGAGCGCTAAAAGTACCGTTTAATATGATTGCAGGAACTCGGCCCAGAAATGTTCTTGACATGAGCATAGAAGTCCATGGAGTCATTTTTACCTGAAAGTACAGATGAGTTGACATGAAAGTAACAAAAGCTGGTCCAATTTGTCTCTGTTCAGACGCTATGAGAAGCTCCCTTTGGTGTGCATCAAAGTTCAGTTTATAATGGTTTTTGTGGTGCCTTGGTTCTTCCCTGACAATTTTAATCATCCCCCGTCAAAATCCAGGCTGGAATTGGTTTGGATTGGTCGGGTAGACTCCCCTTTCACTTGCTCTGTGTAAATATCATGGAGCCAACCCACTACAGCAGAGTTCTTTTCCTGTTACTTTAGCTTGTGCGCCTTAGGTAGACAACCCGCCCATAGTTCGAAAGACCACCACTAAAAACTCAAGTTTCTGTGCAGAGGGGTGTCCCCCTCCCCGTCCCGGGCCCCACCCCTCATGGTTCCAGGCACGGTACAGAGTTTAGAAACACAAAAATGTAGAAACTACTGATTTAATGCAATAATGTTAGTTGCACAATAATCCGTGAATATCGGGTTGGTGAGTGCTGGGCCGGGCTAATAAAGCATTCCGGTAAAGCTGAAATGCAGAAGAATGCAGGGAACAAGAAAACGGAAGTCGCATGTAAAAGCATAGTTTTAGTCTCTTGCTATAAGCTTCCGTAGCGGTGACCAGAATTGGCTCAGAAAAGGCTACTGACATTTAAAATTTATCATAATGATTTTGTTTTGGGGGGGCTGGGGGGGGGGGTAATATCTTATCTCCTTGGATGTTAAAATGCCAGAACTGGTGAATCATCTATCGCACTGAACAGTGTAGAGGTGTCCGCCGGAGGGTAGTGCTGAACCTGCAGGCTCCCTCGCGCGATAGTGGACAGTGGACAGGTCCTCGTTTGAAAAATATTCCTGCAAAGATAGAACAAGATATGAAGATAATGCGGGGAGGGGGTAGTAGTAGTAGTAGTATTGAGAAAACTTGTTATTTTAAAACATTAAGACCCAAGAATACAAAGAATACACAGACCCAATAATACACATATTGAAAATAATCTTTTTATTCTTGAATTAACAGCATTTTGAGTTACAAAACAATTTTCTGATTCGATTGATAGTATCATAACTTCTCAGAAGTCACATAAAATATCAGTTATTGGCAGAAAACCACGCAAAAAGTCTGTCAATCAAAGAATGCCTTTGCCCGCAGCTGTTTTTAGTTTACCTGGTGGTAAAGACGTCTTTTTATCTCATTGAACAAATGATTTAATAATACTGAACCAATGTAGCTTCTGCAGTAGCGTGAAGCGATAAAATGTGTTCATTCAACCAAGTTTCTTTAATCAGTGCTGTAAATTCATGAAGTCATAATGAGGTATTTAGCCGATACGAAATCGGAAGGAAGAAGAAGCCCTGGAGCCAAACAAACCTTCAATTGTTCAGGTTTTAAGCAGACGAATTCA
>NW_026267695.1:54449-56096 GCF_000697945.3 Frankliniella occidentalis
GCTGGAATTGGTTTGGATTGGTCGTACAGACTCCCCTTTCATGCTCTGTGTAAATATCATGGACCCAACCCACTACTGCAGAGTTCTTTTCCTGTAACTTTAGCTTGCGCGCCTCAAGGGGAAATAGGCTCCAAAAATTTGTACACCCGAAGTCGAAGTTCATGAACTTCGGCCGAAGTTCACTGAAGTTCGCTTTGTAAAATTTTATCGAAGTTCACTGAAATTCTCCGAAGTTCACCGAAATCTATCGAAGTTCACGGAGTTCACCGAAGTTCAAAATAAGCGTCGAAGTTCCTCGAAGTTCAAAAGAAATGTCGAAGTTCCCCAAAGTTCAAAATAAATGTCGAAGTTCCCCGAAGTTCAAAATAAATCTTAGAAGTTCACTGAAGTTCCAAATATTTTAGTACATATTTACGGCTGCATTTAGCAATTTTGAGTGCTTACTACAAGCGAATCTCGAGCTTACTCAAAGCAGGTATCTACGGCCCGAATTACAAAGATTACAGAGGAACAATTTTGCTTTCATATCTCTTGACTTGACCAGGTCGAAGTGCGAGAACTTCGGTCGAAGTTTCGCGAAGTTCACCGAAGTTCTCGAAGTTCACCGAAGTTCGCCGAAGTTCAAGGAAACGTACACCGAAGTTCAAGCCTATTTCCCCTTGGCGCGCCTTAGGTTGACAACCCGCCCATAGAGTTCGAAAGACCACCACTTAAAACTCAAGTTTCTGTGCAGAGGGGTGTTTCTGACGAAACCAAAGGTAGTTTTGTGGTCCCCTGGTTCACCCATTCACCCCTGTCGATTAACAACTTTTCTGTCGAAATCCGGACCCATCAATTTTCGCTAAAAATACCTTTGTAAATTTTGCCGAAAATGAAAAATTTGAAAATCGCTGGAAATGGTTGGGATTGGTCATTGGTCCGACAGCATCCTCTTTCAATATATCCGTCGGAATTTCACGACGCCGGGCCATTTTAAGAGAGTAATAACGCCTGTTTTTCTTGGACCGGCTAGCGCGCCACATTCAAAAGACCACCCCTTAAAACTCAATTTTCTCTGAACAGAGGTTGTTTCTGGCGGAATCAAAAGTAGTTTTGTGGTCCCCTGGTTCACCCCTGTCGATTCGACTACTTTTCCGTCGAAATCCTGACCCATCAATTTTCGCTAAAAACACAAAGGCTATAGCCTTTGTATATTTTGCCAAAAATGAAAAAAATAAAAATCGCTGGAAATGGTTGGGATTGGTCCGACAGCATCCTCTTTCAATCTCTCCGTCGAAATTTCACGCCGCCGGGCCATTTTAAGAGAGTTACGCGTGTTTTTCTCGGTCCGGCTCGCGCGCCAGATTTAAAAGACCACCCCTTAAATCTCAAGTTTCTCTGGACAGGGGTGGTTTCTGAATGAATCAAAAGTAGTTTTGTGGTCCCCTGGGTCACCCCTGTCAAATCGACTACTTTTCCGTCGAAATCCGGACCCATCAATTTTCGCTAAAAACACAAAGGCTATAGCCTTTGTAAATTTGGCCAAAAATGAAAAAAATGAAAATCGCCGGAAATGATTGGAATTGGTCTAGGAGGGTCGCCTTTGACCTCCTCTGTCGAAATTGCGTGCTTCCTGCCCCTTTTGCATCCTGTTTCTTCGACTATAAA
>NW_026267695.1:58531-59026 GCF_000697945.3 Frankliniella occidentalis
TAGCAAGAAGTAACCCCCTAATAGAAACAAATACCAAAATAAACTTTTACCCATCATGACTCTACCATAATATATTGATATTTTTTTGTTAAAATTACATAAAAAGTCAAAACTTACCAGATTCATTCCTGTGATCATGAGAAAAAGGGGCCATTTCACATGCTGTGCTGTGACGCCGATATAGCATACATTGGGTGACAGCTGACGGCTGCGTAGCTGATATGTCAAGCGCAAATGCAACTCATGGACGGTCTTCCTGCAACAAGGGTAAAAACAGAATTTTGGTCTTCATATATCATGGTTACACAAACTCTTCTACAGAGAGCTCCATAACATTAACTTGCCATGCTTCAGAAGCATTGCCCCGGACAAACAATGTCAACTCAACGTCAAACGTTCACTGGTGGAATAGATAGATATTCATGCACTTTTCACTCTGTTTCCATATTATTTACTTTACATTTCTATCAATTATTAAAGAACTAAAGAGAAAAG
>NW_026267695.1:59076-59681 GCF_000697945.3 Frankliniella occidentalis
GTTTAATATGATTGCAGGAACTCGGCCCAGAAATGTTCTTGACATATGAGCAAGAGAAGTCTATGGTCATTTTACCCCAAAGAATAGGTGAGTTCACATGACAGTAACCGCCAACGCTGGTCCAATTTTTTGTCTCTGTACAGACACTATGAGGAGCTTCCTTTCATGTGCATCAAAGGGTGGTTTTTGATGGGGTTTTTTGGTGCCTTGGTTCTTTGTTGTTGATTTTAATCCTCCTCTGTCATAATCCAGGCTGATTTGTTATCACTGAAAATGTCTTTTAAAATTCTTGGCAATTTGGAAAATTGCTGGAATTGGTTTGGATTGGTGGGGCAGACTCCCTTTTTTACATGCTCTGTCTAAATATCATGGTGTCGACCCACTACAGCAGAGTTCTTAGCCAGTGCGCCTTACCCTACCCATAGCCTACCTGCCCTTAGTTAGAGAGACCAGCTCTTTATAAAACTCAAGTTTCTGTGGACAGGGGTAGTTTCTGACAGAAACAAAGGTAGTTTTGTGGTGCCTGGTCCACCCCTGTCGATTCGAATACTCCTCCATCGAAATCCAGACCCATCAATTTATAGCCTTTGTAAATTTTGCCAAAA
>NW_026267695.1:60956-62209 GCF_000697945.3 Frankliniella occidentalis
GTGACGTCACTGCGGTAGTGGTGGCAGTCTGCTACTACATCCACAGTTACTGCAGCGTAGAATCAGGTCTATGAAATCATATAAAATGTTGGATAGTATTTTAATTCTTTATTGTTTCTAACATTATAATCTTAAGTCTTCCTCAAGTAGCTGGCTTGTTTCTGCTGGTGACTTGGGGCGACTTTGGTGACCTGAAAAAGAATGAAAAAAATTTAAGTAAATTTAAATTATCTCAGAGTTCAACACAAACGTGTTCTGGTCCATCTGTACCACAGTGACGCCAACTCATCGAATGAACTTTCTATGTTACAGGTGGCCAGCTTCAAGTCCAGGCACATCCCTTTGGACAAGAACCAGCATCACTTCCTATTTTACTACAACTGTACCAGACAAATGAAATAAATAATAGCATTACCGTAACTGACTCTCTGATGATTTGCCTCTCTCACTTCCCTCCACTAAAATCAACACACAACTACATATTTTAGGATCAAGCAATAAGCGGTGCATGTGGAGGTAGCATAGAGAGAGTAAAGATATGACAAGTAACCCCCTAGCAGAAACAAATACCAAAATAAACTTTTACCCAACATGACTCTACCATAATGTATTGATATTTTTTTGTTAACATTACATAAAAAGTCAAAACTTACCAGATTCACGCCTGTGATCATGAGAAAAAGGGTCAATTTCTCATGCTGTGTGCTGTGACGCCAACTCAGCATGACAGCCGATGGCTGCTTAGCTGATGTCAAGCGCAGATGCAACTAATGGACGGTCTTCCTGCAACAAGGGTAAAAACAGAATTTTGGTCTACATATATCATGGTTACACCAACTCCTCTCTGGACTCTACAGTTTGAGGGAGCTGCATAACATTAACTTGCCATGCTTCAAAAGCATTGCCTAGGACAAACAATGTCAACTCAATGTCAAACGTTAACAGGTGGAATATATAAATATTCAAGCACTTTTCACTCTGTTTCCATGTTATTTACTTTACATTTTTATCAATTATTAAAGGGCTAAAGAGGAAAGGAGCTTTCAGTTGGCAGGAGTTGGAATATTTCTGCCTGTCTTTGAGCAGAAAAAAGTGCAAAGTCAATGAGGAGATATGAACCTAAACACATCATAATTAATATTTGTAAGATTTCATGAAAATAAATAAAGTAAAACTTTTGAGTAAGCCCTCGTTTCTTCCAGTCCTGCTTCATGGTGTCCTCCATTCTCTTTTGCAATCCTTGGTGCAGCAGA
>NW_026267695.1:62259-62739 GCF_000697945.3 Frankliniella occidentalis
AGTAAGCCCTCGTTTCTTCCAGTCCTGCTTCATGGTGTCCTCCTTTCTCTTTCGCAATCTTTGGTGCAGCAGAAAGGTTTAAGACATGAGGGATCTCAGGCTTCAAAATTTATTCTGAATGTAAACAAAAAACTAGAATCTCACTTGAAAAACTCAAAAATTTTGGGGACTATATCTGAGATTAATAGCAGTTATTCCCTAAGGACAGAAAATAAATAAACTGGCGCTCTTTTCTATTTTAAAAACATCCTCACATAACTACTGAGTATTATTTCCCTCCGGGCAATGGCCTTAGTTACATTCACTGCACCAACTTCATGAAAAATATGCGGTGTCACCCTTTAAGAACTGTTTGTACTTTCATCTAGACCTACAGACATGATAGTAGTACGATTGTAGAGCGAAGACGCTTCAGGTTATTTAATGGTATCATTTTGAGCACTCTTTTTGGCGAGTTTTCCTTCTCTCTAGATTAGTGCC
>NW_026267695.1:68484-69133 GCF_000697945.3 Frankliniella occidentalis
AGTGGGAGGGAAGTGAGGGAAGCGCCTTGGAGGCGGTGGTCTGATTCCTCCCGCGCAGCCCGAGGCGCACCATACAGCCCACCCCTCCCCTCCCCTCCCTGCATCATTTCCATAATGGGAGGGACATCGATCAATGGGTAAGGAGGGCGAGGAGTGGAAGAGAAGAGGGTTGAGTCGGGTGAGCGGCGCGGGAGGCGCCGGGGGTGAAGCCTCCGCCGGGCCGGGCTCCCCAAAGCCCTCCTCCCCATCCACCCTATCGCTTACGCATTTCCCTCTAATTCTTTCTCCCCCAATCCTCCCCTCTCTCATATCCGTTCTCTGCCCTCCGCTGCCGTTCCTCCTCCTCGTCTCTCCCTCCTCCCTCCTCCTCCACCTCTTCTTCCTCGGCCCCGTTCTCCTGTTCCTCCTCATTGTTTATCTCGTTGTCCTCTGTCCTTCCCTGTCACCCGTCCCCTGTGTCTTCGTCTCTTTCTTCACAACGTAGTTCCGTTTTTTCTGATCTCGAAAACTGACGGTATCGTGTCTTTTTGAAGCAAATGGCGCCGTGTTGTGGGTCAGAATATGTCATCATCGGATTAAATGATGAAATGGTTTAATTCGCTACTTTGTGAATTCAGTTTGGTTAGAGTCCTCAGACTCTAGTGTTGGT
>NW_026267696.1:0-488 GCF_000697945.3 Frankliniella occidentalis
CATGTACCAAAATTCAAGCAAACCTATTCCTTCCTTCTCTGCCGTACCTCACTAAAAATTGATGTGTTCTGAACGCTGTTATCTTCATCAACAAGTTCAAAGCCGTCCAGTTCATGAAGCTGCAAGAGTGCAAACATAAATTGAAGTACATCACAAGATAAGCATTATCTTAAATTAAATGATCCACTATAGAAACAAAATAATACCTCTTGTTGAGGGGATCCTAAAGATGATACTTTCATATCATCATGATGTTCAGAGCGCTGTTCAGGTGAACTGATCAATTGGTGTGATGAACCTTCTTGGTATGGTGAAAGACCCGCTGATTGACTTGATGGCAGTAAAAGATCTGACCGGCTTGATGGAGAAGCAAGGGCGGGCAAAGGAAGTGGGCAAGTTGGCGAAGGGCTTTGACTTGAATGGAATGGAGGCAATGGTGAAGTTGGGCAGTTTCTAGAAACATCTTGTTTAGGCAAAGGAGCTTGGCT
>NW_026267696.1:1508-2870 GCF_000697945.3 Frankliniella occidentalis
CCGTTGACTTCGTGTCGTCTGCGTCCATCAGTCATGGCTGGAGGTAGCCGGTCTCGGTCTCGGTCAAGAAGCAATACCGGCCCCGGCGGTTCACGGTCGGACCGATCAAGTCATCGGTCTCGCACTCGTTCACGTTCACGCTCAAGTTCGCCTGTTCGTCTCTTCGCTCTCGTGAAGTGGCTTACAGGGCGGCACAAGGGCACTTTTAGCCACGATGTGAACACGTCTTGGATTCGTGAGTTCAATCCCAATGGCCCTTTCGACGACGCGGGCTATGCTATTGAATGGCGTGTGGGCAACATGCCCCGTCACGGATGGCATTTGTATGATGGGCTCGTGATGGATGTCAGTGGTGAGTACACTAAGTGAACCCCTGTTTTCATGTTTCTTCAATGTATTTTAGATTGCCCCCTCTGAGTCGATGTATTTGAGCATAATGCTCCAATATTTCTAAACTTATGACCCCCGTATTTGTGTTTAGATGACCCACAGTACCTCAAGAGGAAAGAGGCAGAGATTCTGGCAGAGCAGCCGCAGGATCAGCAGCCTCATCAAAATGGCTCTCCCTCCACACCCCAACGACAGCAGTCAAATCAACCTGCTGGAAACAATGGTTGGTGCTCAAAGTTGTTACTGTTTGTTGAAGTTTATGTTCAGTTCTAACACATTCCTCTATTTTGTAGACCTGATACAAGCATTCCTTGGTGCTCTCCAACAACGACCACTTCAATCATGTGCAATGGCGGCTAATCAGGCAGCTGGAACTGTTGCTGGATCAAACGACGCTCCCGAACAAGAGGTATGATAATTTGGCACTTTCTGTTCATACTAGAATAGTATATTTATTGTGAGTTTTTTGTACATTCCACAGGTCAGGATAGGAAAGCTACTTCGAGTCCCGCGAAGCTGCTATTTACAAGCTAAAGCTGCTCGTTCACCAAGCTCCATGACCATGTACTTAACTAGAGCCGCTTTCTCCAGAAGAAGGCTGATCAAGTCCACTTACGCAGGCCAGAAAAGGAAACGGTCAGATGGGCAAGTTGTGAAGAAACCAGGCTTGAAACGGTTTCAAGTTATGAGGGACATACAGGGTGAGTAGACGGCCAAATTCTAATCTGTTTTGTTTCACCTTTCCTTTCTAACAGTGCCTTTTTTCCCCCTCCCCTTTCAGACTTTGTGCTCACGAGATTTTCAGTCACCCAATCCAGCTTTGGTGCTGCCGTTAATGCATGCACTGGGGAAAAGGCAAAGGAAAGGCCGGAAATTGAGGTAAAATGATTGCAAGGATAGTGTTGTGCATATCATAACTTTCTATTAATGTTTGTTCTCTTTTTCAGTATGAAGTAGAAATGTCCTCTGAAG
>NW_026267696.1:3865-4441 GCF_000697945.3 Frankliniella occidentalis
AACTGTTTTTCTGAGTTACATACCTGAAATCAAGAAGAAAGGGGAAAACATTAAAACCTACAGAAAATCTCGGTCGGGGCTTGAAGTACAGCACCGTCGCTCTAATACGAAATGTCAATTTGCGAAATAGTTTGCTTAACAAAGATAAAGAATCAATAGCAATCAAGGCAAATAGTGGCAATATAGGTACAGTTGAGGTTATCTTTATATTAGGGACAGATGCAAATGAAAACAGACAACCAAACGTTAGAGATTCCTTAGAGTCTCTTAATGAGAATAACAAGCACTCTCATTACGGAATCAGCCTTCGCTTTATACATTCAAGTAAGCTAGAAAACAAAAGCATTCTGATCGAGAATAAAGGCACAACGAAGTCAGGGATAACTGATTCGACTGCAACACTGGTACTCACAAAATAGCGAGAAGGCATAAGTCTGTAACGCTTTACATTGTTGCGATAGTGATTTTGCATTGATTTTGTCTCGCGCATCAAGTATTGCCATACAGTAGATCGAACAGTTAGTTAATTTTTCGCAGTTCGAAGCGTTATTCCATAACAGCTGAGGGGAAAAAGGG
>NW_026267696.1:9049-9352 GCF_000697945.3 Frankliniella occidentalis
CCCAATCATTATCCACCCCACTGTCAAAAATTGTCGTACCGGGTGCAGGAAAATTTTCGATGAAAGAAGTCGTACAATTTACAATTGCAGATAAGGGCTCCTTACCGACTTGAAAGACGAGCCAGAGTGGGAACTTACAAGGGAACCTTTCAGGCGTAAATCTCCGATTTCGTTGAAACTAGGAAAATTTAAAGGTTACTATACTAGAAGTCGGATGGCACTTAAAATTTTTCCTGAACCTCATAGTTACTAGGGATTTACTTAAGCCTGCTTACAGTGTTTTTGTCTCAAATATCCTTTTAC
>NW_026267696.1:10064-11645 GCF_000697945.3 Frankliniella occidentalis
TACTAGTCAACAACTTTAGTCGCACCATCTTAGTTTCACAACATTGGCGCAGTCGGTTAAATCTTTCCTTCGCTCTCGTTTCTGTTTTGTTTTGTTTTCTTTTTGTCTTGCTGTGATATTAGCTTATTTTGGGGCACCGCGTGGCCCTGAGTTTAACTTAACTTTGCAATTGTGAGCGTCTCAGAGCTTTGGTGGGACGATTGGGGTAACGCTATGGCCTATAAGAATCAGGACGACGAGTCCTTTGGCGGTTTGGTCAACCATCAGAACGTTACGGTCAGGCCACAGCCATGCATCAAAATGATGCAGACTTGGGAGGAGTACGACTCCTGGGTAGGAAAACTTTACAGGAATATGTCCGCGTCAGTCGCGCAACAAGAGGCGCTGCAGTTCTGGTGCGCGAACAAGGAATACGTGGACAGTGAGGGCCCTCCGCAGAAGTTGTGCTTTAGTTTTAATGTAGAGCGAGTGAGGACGGCTGACGAGGCCACGAGGTTATTTTCGTATTGGCGTAATGCTGGAGTTCTCAGTGACCCGGTGACCTTCGACATGACCGGGCCGCGCCCGTCGCCTGCTGATGCAGAGGCGGGTGCCGCGGCCGCGGCCGCCGTGGGTCACGGGGACGCGGGCTACGGGCTGGCGCGGAGTGCTCCCCGCGCGGAGTTCATTAAGGACCAAGTGAGTCCTTTTAAGTCCGATTTCACGAACACCGAGCTGCATGACGGCAATTTTGGTCTAACTATGCGTCAAGTGGTCTCCGGCGGGCCAAGGGACTTCGATAGTGTTAGCGATATGTCGTTAGGCGAGGATGAGGAGAAAAGGACCCTCAGGAGGGACTGCGTGGAGATGGCCCTGAGGATCCGGCGATTGGAACAGGAGAATCGCGAGTATCAGTTGTATGTGCAGAGCCTCGCGGAAAAGAAGGGCGCGGAAGCTAAGGCGGTGGCCACGGCCCCCGTGCTGTCGGAGGGGCTTTTGGGGGTTGGTGAACCCCACCCCACTCGGGACAGGCGAGGGCCGCATGGCGGCGCCGAGGCGGTGCAGGATCAGCCCCCACACTTTGTATCGGATCCGGTTAACGTGAATTTCGCACCACACCAATTTTCGACGCCGCGGGCACCCCTAAAGGACGTGGCCGGCGTCGCCGCGGCCGGCGTCGCGACGCTAAACCAAGGTGTGTTTAGGCCGGTGGGCGTCTATCCCCAGGTTGGCGTGGCAGGCACGCAGCTGCAGCAGGCCGGCGGGGTGATGCTGGGTCATCCCCAGTTTACCCCTCCCGGTCCGCAACCAGGTAGTGAGGGTTTTGCCCTGGGCGCGCACCGGCAGGGCGCGCTCGGACAGCAGGCCGTGTTTGTCCCACAGCCGGGGACCGTCCCGCAGGCAGGGGCGGGGGGCGTGCATCAGCCAGGTGGCAATGCGCACAACTTCAGGATGCCCTCAGTACACCCCGGGGCGGCTGTGCCGTCTCGGGCTGTGCCGGGCCAGTTGGGCTATGTGCATACGCCGCAGGCTCGTTACGGGGCCGCAACTCCAAGGTCTGATTTGTTCGCTCGGTCCAGTGGCGGGCGCGCGGCGCGGGGG
>NW_026267696.1:11695-11994 GCF_000697945.3 Frankliniella occidentalis
GTGCATACGCCGCAGGCTCGTTACGGGGCCGCAACTCCAAGGTCTGATTTGTTCGCTCGGTCCAGTGGCGGGCGCGCGGCGCGGGGGTCCTCCCCCGTGTCGAGCACGCTCACCGGATCGGTGTATAGCGATGCACCAAGCAGCGTGACGAGCTGGTTAGAGGGTGTACACAGTTCGACTGGGTCTTTTCACTCTTGCACATCGCACCCCGCGGCGGGCGGCGAGGAGGCAAGGACTCACCGGGGGCACCCGGGGGCGGCGAGCGCGGGCAAGGGCCAACGCCGCCACCACCGAGGCCC
>NW_026267696.1:17325-24522 GCF_000697945.3 Frankliniella occidentalis
GGTGTATAGCGATGCACCAAGCAGCGTGACGAGCTGGTTAGAGGGTGTACACAGTTCGACTGGGTCTTTTCACTCTTGCTTATCGCACCCCGCGGCGGGCGGCGAGGATGCAAGGCCTCACCGGGGGCACCCGGGGGCGGCGAGCGCGGGCAAGGGCCAACGCCGCCACCACCGAGGCCCGGCGGACCCGGGCAAGAAGACTGTGGATTTGTCGGCTTTCCTCGCGTTAAATGGGGGGAAACTGCTGCTAGAAAGTATACCGTCCTATTCCGGCGCTGCAAACGAGGACCTGATGGACTTCGTTTTTGCAATGGACAAGGCGGAGGTACAGAGCGGTGGTTTGCCACCCGGGGACCTGGAAGCTGTGCTGCAAAGCAAGCTGAAAGGGGAACCGCGGCGCGTCGCGACCGCGAAACGCATCACTTCCTGGGCGGCTGTTCGCGCTAGGCTCTGTAAAAATTTTGAGCCAAAGGTCACCGAGCTGGAAGCCGAGCTCGACAGCTGCGCGCAGGGCAAGTCCGAGGGAGTGGCAGCTTATGGCGACCGGCTGGCCAAGCTTCATCGGAGGTTTGTCTCAGCCAGTTCCCCTGGCTACAGCGGCGCGGCGCGGAGCAGCAAAGATTTCGTAGGCAGGGACTTGATCAGCCGGTTCAAGGCAGGCCTGCAACCGGCGCTCAAGGAGGGGCTCGACCAAGCGCTGGCGCGCCGATTGGGATCCGGGTCGGTCACGTACGACATGATCTACGGCGCGGCTGTGCGGCTCGAGCGCGAGAACAAGTCAAAAAAGGTTTTGGCAGTGTGTGCAGTGACGGCGGCCCCCGCGGCCGCCCAGGCCAGGCCGGCCCCTAAGGCGAAAGTTGCTTCCGGAAACCCCGCGCCGGTGCTGGAAGGTGGCACAGCAAACCCGCCAACCGGGCAAGGAGCGGTCAAGAAGGACCACTTCCCCGGGGAAAATGCTAAGTGTTACCAATGTAACGGCGTGGGGCATTTTAAGAGAAATTGTCCCAGTAGAGCCAACCGGCAGGCAGGTAACCCCGGGGGCTACGTCCAGCGCTGCCAGTTCTGTAAAGAGTTAGGACACTCAGCAAGGGGCTGTCCGACGCTGCCGCAGGAGGTGCGACAGCAGTTACTTCAGGGAGGGACGCCCAGCGCCCCGACGGCGTCAGGGGCGGCCCCAGCGGCAGGTAATGGGGGTCAGCAGACCCCAAACTAGGCCAGCCTTCTGTCGTCTCCCGAATACAGAGGGCTGTCCCCAAGGTCGCGGCCGCGGCGGCACGCGTAGTTGAGCTGCGCGCGCCGCCCCGCGGTAGTGACGTGCTGCCGAGCTTGACAGGGTTCGCGGTGAGTTTGTCTGTAGGAAAAGTGAAAGGGTCATTCTATTTGGACTGCGGGTCGGTTCCAAACTTGTTGGCCGAGCGGGCGCTGCAGGAGGATCATGAACTCCTGCCGCCGCCCGCTGGAGTGGAGCTAAAGGCACTCACCGGGGACCAGGTCAGGGTCATAGGCACAGTGTATATATGCGTAGTAGCAAGTTGTAAAAATAACGTAGAATTAAGGATGTTGACAGAATTTTGGGTGTGTAGTAATAAGTATTTGATCGATGAGATTGGTATCTTAGGAGCCAATTGGTTCGAACGTTTTCGGGTGGCAACCAAATTCCACGAAGGATGTGTTGCCATAGACTCGTTCGAGCTCGCCGTGCACCGCACTCGCTCCGCCTGCCCAGCATGGCAGGTGGCGGTGGTGGCGCGCGGCGAGGACTTCACGTGCGAGTCACGTGGGTGTACGGCCGAGCAGGCCCGAGACCCGCTCTGTGGTAGGTCAGCCGCGAGTGGTGAGGGTGAGCAAATAGTCTCGGCCGATACACATGGGCTAGTGGGAAATAGGGGTGTGACCATTACCCCTATACTAGCCGGCAAGGTCATCGATCAAATGGGCTTTGTTGCACAGCAGCATAGCGGGGTGCTGGGGGAGGAAAGGGTGATCACAGGCTCTCGGGAGGAGCATGGGGTAAGCCCACCCCTCTCAGCGCTGTCAGCTCGGGCAGGAGCGTCGCTTACGGAGGGCCCCTCGGGGGCACTGCCCCAGGGTGCGTGTCGTGGCGACGACCCCGCCCGTGTAGCCGTGGGTCAGGAGGCTGCGCCGGACAACTGCGGATCAGGCAGCCGGCCGGCGCCGGACGAACCCGATAAGGCGGCAGGGAAGGAAGATGTTGTGTTTGTCGAGCAACAAGATGGCGCGGCGCCTACCGTTGTTGTTTCGGAGAACGGCGCCAGCCAAGGTCCGTGTGGACAGGGGCGGGGCGGGGGAGAAGCCTGCCCCGAGCAGGCCGAGGAGAGCGGCCTGGGACAGGAGGTGTTGTGCGCAGCGATAAGTGGAGAGAAAGTGCAAGTGACTGCTTGCGACCGGGAGGCGCCGCCGCGCCACGCCGGCGCGGCTAAGCGCACCGGCGATATCGCTGTGCGGGGAGAAGTTTTGGTGTTCAAGTCGCATGGCAGCTTCGAGCGCGCTAAGTGTCCAAACCCGCCGGATTGGTGTGCTATGTGCGGTCTCTGGCCGCACCCAGCGTTGGGCTGTTGCGACTTGACGCCGATGGTGATTGTAGAACGAGGCCCGCCGACGGCAGCAGGGGGCCGCGGAGCGAGCCGCGAGGCGCATGCCGGTGAGCAGAGCGGTGGGGAGGCGCAGCCACCCCCCGCAGCTCCGGCAGGCCGCGCGGCCGCGCCGGCTCAGGCAGGCGGCCGGGACGAGACGAGCAGCACCGCGGGGCGACTCGCCGGCGCGGAGCAGCCGGCAGTGCTGCGCCTGGCGGCGAGCCCGGCCCGTGGTGAGCCGAGTTTGCTCGCGGCAAGCAGGGCCAGCAAGGGGAGTGCTGGCGTGTCAAAATTAGCAGAATTGTGCCGTGGGGTACTAGGTGATGGCGGCGAGGCCGTTGGGTGGTCGACCCCGCAGTCGCTCACGCAACTCGGTATCGGTGCACCGGAACCAGTGCCAGGGCGTTGCTCTGTCGCTGGAGCCGAAGGGCCGGAACCAGTCGGGAAGAGCGCAGTGCGAGCAACGACTGCCCTCCCACCAAGAGTCACCGTCACCTATTTCTGACCCGGAAGGAGCGAAGGATGACTTGTCGCCACCGCCCCTTTCGGCCGGTCAGAACCCAGTAGAAGACAGTGGAGATCCAGATGGGCTGCCTATCTCGCAGGCGCCTGCTTGGGCCGGGGCGGGCAGGGACGGCAGCCAAGAGCTCACGTTTTTGCCCTCGCCGCCGGCGCAGGCCGCCGGGGACGCAGGAGAGGAGGGGCTGCCTACCGTGCAGGAGGCGCGCTCGCTCGGAGCCGGCGAGGCGGGGACGGACGCGGGACTTGCGCTTGCAGCCGAAACCGAGCCGATGGTTTCGAATGAGTTCGGCGCCGGGGCGGATGGGCTGCCTACCCATCAGGGGCTCCCAATTGGATGGAACGAGATTTCGCTGCAGCAGAGGGTGCGGGTAGGCCCTGGGGTCACCAAGACCATCTGGGTGCAGACCCAGTTGCCCGCAGGCACTGACCTTGCTCAGTGGGGGTTAGGCGTGCTGCGCCTGGACGCTCTCAGTGTACGGGTCGCGTCAAAGAGAGTGGACTCGTCTGGACAGATCGCTGTGGAATTAACAAATTACCAGCCCGTCAAGGTGAGCTTGCCAGTCAAAACAGTCATAGCAGAGGTGGAAACCATGGAGGATGCAAATTTGGCAGACTGGGAAGAGTGGCAGGATCACCTAGACAAGGCGTACACAGGGGAAAAATCCACAGCGCCATTTCTGAGTAAATTCGATCTGTCGCACCTCGGAGCTGAGGAGCGCGAGCAGGTGGGGCGGGTGCTACTGAACCACCAGGACGCTTTTATTGAGGACGGCAAATTGGCCCCGCCGACGCCTGTGCTTCAGTATAAGGTGAACGTGGATCCAAGCATACGCCCGGTCTATCGCGCCCCGTACAGCGTGAGCAAGCATCGAGAAGAGGACTACGATGAGGAGATCAACAAGTGGTTGGCTCTGGGAGTTATCGAGGAGGCGAACAGCCCGTGGGCGGCGCCGATCTCCATGGTGACTCGCCAGCAGCCGAACGGGAAAATCAAAAAGCGTTTGGTATGTGACCTCCGCGCACAGAATGCGCATACCTTGAGGGATAATTTCCCACCGCCAAATATGCAGGAAATTTTGAATTCCTTGCACGGCGCGAACTACATCTCTGTGTTCGATGTATCCAATGCGTACCTGTGTGTGGAGATACACCCAGACAGTAGAGATTTTTTCGGCCTCGTGACAAAGAAAGGGACCTACAGATGCAAAAGAATGATTTTTGGCGCCAAAAACAGCGGCGCCGTGTACTGCAGGTTGATGCAAAAGGTTATGCAGGGGCAACAACATTGCAAATTTTATGTTGATGACCTAATTGTATATACCAGCACTCTGGAGTTGCATTTGAAAGTCCTGGGCGAGGTGTTCGACCGTATGGCGAAGGCCCGGCTCCTTTTGAAGGCAGAGAAGGCGGTACTGCTCCGCCGGGAGGTACGTTTTCTTGGTTTCATTATCAGTGGGGAGGGGTGCCGAGCCGACCCGATCAAAGTGGAAGCGATCAGGAACTGGCCCGTGCCCCGCTCAGCAAAGCAAGTGCGTTCGTTCTTGGGGGCCGCCGGCTTCTGCCGTAAGCTAATCAAGGACTACGCCCAGGTCGCATTGCCACTTTATGCGCTGACCGGGCAGGGCAAGGAGTTTGTGTGGACAGAGGACTGCCAGCGGGCATTCGAGGCGCTCCGCGAGGCTCTGATTACTGATCCAGTGATGGCTCTGCCTGACTGGTCAGTGAAAGAGTTCCGCGTCCGCGTGGATGCCAGCGGGTACGCTCTGGGTGGATCGCTCAGCCAAGTCCAAAGTGGAGTGGAGAGAATAATATTATATTATTCTCGGAAGCTCAAGGGGCCGGAGGTCAATATAAATGTCACAGAGAAAGAAGCGCTCGCAATTGTGGAAATGGTAAAGCATTGCGCGTGGTACCTTCAGGGCAACAAAGTGAAAGTGTATACCGACCACCGGCCGCTTTCTTTCTTGGGGAGCTACAAGGGATTTGTAAGTCCTAAAATGACAAGATGGGCTATTTATTTATCCCAATTTGACATTGAATTTGTTTGGTTGAAAGGCTCCTTGAACTGTTTGCCCGACACTTTGAGCAGGCTGGGTTACGACAACGAGCAGGAGCGTGCGCTCGCGTGCGTGCCGGCGGCCGGGGGCCGCGTGGAGGTGCAGGATGTGTCCGAGCCGGGCCCTAGTGGCGCGGCAGGGGCGGATCCAGTGCCAGCGTGGACGGCCGCGGGCGCGCCGGGGGGCGCCGGCAGCCAAGAGCTGCGGGTCGGCGCGGTCAGGGCGCAGCCGATCAACGAGAAGCTGCATCTGATCCCTGACTTCGCCCGTTTCAGAGCTTGTCTGGAAACAGATCCCGATTTCAGCGGGATATTCAAAGAGTTGACGGTTGGATTGTTACAATCCAGTGACTACCAGGTGCAGGACGGCCTGTTATACAAGCTGCCTGGCAAGAAGGAGAGGAGGACGCGTGTGTGCGTGCCGCTAGAGCTCCGCGAGGGGCTCATGGAGGCATACCACTGCGCCCCTTGGGCCGGGCACAACAACTACAAACGCATGTATGACAAGGTGAGAGAGAGGTGGTACTGGCCGGGCATGTCACAGGACATCTATGCTTTTGCAGGGGCGTGCCACAAGTGCGCGCTGCGCAAACGTGGCACGCACGGGGCGCCAGCCCCGCTGCAGGAGCACGTGTTGCCAACCCGGCCGTTCCAGTATGTCAGTTGTGACGTGGTCGGGCCGCTACCAGTTAGCGTGCCCGACGAGTACCGTTACATCGTCACTTTCATTTGTTTATTGACCAAATTCACAGAGGCGGTGGCTGTCAGGTCCCAAACCACCGAGGATGTGGCGCGCGCCTTCGTAAATCAGTTGGTCGCACGGTACGGCGTACCTGACTATCTCTTAACTGACAATGGCGCGTGCTACGTTTCGGAAATGTTTGGGCACGTGACTAAGCTGCTGGGTGTCACACACCTGCGGTGCACGCCCCTGCGGCCGCAGGCTCAGGGCAGTATAGAGAGGAGCCATCGCACGCTGGGCGAGGCCCTGTCCATGTACGTGAACTCGCGCGGCAATGACTGGCCCGAGTTCCTTCAACTAGTGGCAATGTCAATGCGCAGCGCCGTGAACAGGTCGACCGGGGAGACCCCGTACTACCTGCTCACAGGTTTTGACATGCAGCTGCCATATGATTTACTGACTGAGCCGGTGGCCGTGCGGCACGACCTGGCGGACAACATGGTGGGGCGTTTGCAGTCGGACGCGCGGCACATCTTTCGTGTCGTGCGTGACCGTATGCGCCGGGCCGCCAGGGCGAGCAGGGCCTACTACAACAAGAATGCCAGACATCCTAAATTTGAGTTAGGGAACCTGGTGTACTTGTTGGAAAAGTCGCACAAGAAAGGAGTGAGCAGAAAGTTCCGTAAGCGTTACTCGGGCCCGTGGAGACTAGAGGAAAAGAAGTCCCCTACCACGTGGCGCCTGAAACGGGTGTACGGGCGGAAAGAGAGGGTGGTTCATTGCGATCGCCTAAAAATCGCCCGCGGGTACAACGACATCCTGGGTGCTCACGCACGCGAGATGTCGCTTGGCAAGCCCGCCCAGAAGAACACAGGAGAGGAGCCTCGGCGCAGCGCGCGGCTTCGGGCTGCTGCCCGTCGCGCGGCCGAGGTGAGCCTCTCGGAGGACGACTGGTCCGACGAGGACTCAAGCCTAGAGGGGGAGGATGACGAGGAGGCCGAGGGCGCTGGAGCGCTCCGAGCGCTCCGGGCGGCGCCAGAGGAGGAGGCCTTGCCTACCCTCCAGGCGCCAACCACTCAGTCGAGTGGGGAGGAAACCTTGCCTACCTCCCAGGCGCCGGCGGAAGCCGGGGTCGCACTTTCGAGTGGGGAGGAGGCCTCTCAAGGAGTAGATAGTGTAGCGGTGGTGGATACCCCGCGGTATAATCTTAGGAAACGTAAAGCTTAGGTTGCGGAATCTTTTGTTTCTTGCCTTTCACTCTGTCGTAGTTTCTGCCCTCAGAAATGATTAAAATCTCATGTTATAGTTTACTGTTTGCTATTTCTATCGCTAGAAATTAATGT
>NW_026267696.1:29022-29522 GCF_000697945.3 Frankliniella occidentalis
CCTTCCAAATGGCCTTCGCCCCTTCAAGATCTCGGACGTGTAGCGCAACCGGTCTCGTAGATATAGGATAGGCACATACAGATGACATTTCTGCCTCTTTCAATGTATATCTTACTGAAAACGACGGAAATAGCATGGGCAGCAAGAACCGCGCGATCCTAATCCACTGCAGTGTGTATCACCTGCAGCGGCTCGGCCCCCTACGCTGACACTCTTGTCACTCACTGGATGTGCTGCAGCTCGCCTCCTGTCAGACTGAGGGCGACCCGCGGCCGGGCGTGGCGGCCGGACAGGTCAGCACCGCGTTCGACGAGTGTCGGAGGGACTCGCTGGCGCGGAAAGAGCAGCGGCGGCGGCGGCTGTGGTCGGACCACAAACAGCTAGCCGCACTCCGCGCGCCAACCCTCTGCAGCGCTCCGCAGCGCTCCCAGCTGGTCTCTATGGACACGCTCTTATCTCTAACTCGTCTCTCATTTCCCCTTTATTCTCGACTCTCTCTC
>NW_026267696.1:32393-33461 GCF_000697945.3 Frankliniella occidentalis
TTAATGTATTTAAATTATTTCCAGAATGATAGCCGCTGTGGTTGTGTTGTTGTGCTGCGCCGGAGTCGGGACGCAGCAGACGCCGGGCGGTGTGCCGCGGCAAACTCAGGGAGTAGAACTGATTGGTTTCAACTGTGGGCACGGGGACACGGAGGTGTCAACAATCGCGCTGGACAGCGTCGGGCCGTGCCCACCGCCGTCGGAGTACGGCACAATCAAACAAAAACAAGTGCAAGTACTTCAATCTCGCAAGTTCGAAAAGGTGCTAGTTCGAACTTGCTTGGTGAAGTTCATCAGGATTATAACGTATTGCGGGGCCAGCTCCCACTCGGCACAGGTTAAGGGCGGAATAACAGAGGGGTTCAAGTTCTTGGGCAGGGAGGGGTGCACCAACCTCCACCTTCAGGGAGCACTGTTGTACGAAAACGTTCTCATAGACGCGGTACAACCAAACGGCACCCGGCTTGCGACTGTCACCGTGGCGGGATCCGTCACTGCGGGCGCATCGTGCACCGGCGGCAGTATCAACTACAACGGAATCACCTACAACGACGTGCTAGTGGTCGATAGTGTAACCATCAAAACAAAGAGCTACAAAACAACCTCAGATGAGTCCGCGAGAGTGTTAACTCTGCTTAGTGGTGAAACTTGCCCCTTTGATAAACTGTATTGTGTTGTGTTCGACGCAGGCGAAGTCGTGTGGGCGAACGAGCCCAAAGGCGACTGCAGGCGAACGGAATATGACGTACTTTATCAAGGGATAGCAAACTACACCACGGTCCCCGTCACGGGCCGCGACGTAAACATTACATACGTGCTCGTGGCGGACGGCATTCGCACTTTCGCGGTGCAACTGGGGCATGTGATGTCGATCTGTGGATCAACTGGCTACACCACCGAGTACCCGCGCATGTTCGTTCTAGAAAGAGGAGAGTTTGGTTTCGCCTTCGACAAGTTAGATGACAATCTGCCGGAAAACATCGACAGTTTGGCGTATTACGAGTCGAAGGCGAGCGCTATGGAACTGAATTCGATGAAACGCACCAGTGATCTACAAATGAAGGGCAT
>NW_026267696.1:38261-38629 GCF_000697945.3 Frankliniella occidentalis
CACCCATTGTACTGTTCAAACAGAGTCGTCCTGCCGCCGCGCGCAAGAGGTCCAGCCGCAGCGTCACCCGAGCCAACCAGAGGCGGGCCACCATCGTGGCCTGCCGCCCCCTCAGCCGCTGTTTGGTGCCCGCAGCGAGGGATCTCGATGATTTCTACCCGAGAGGCGTGGCTGCCCAGCCAATAAGTGACAGCCACGCGGGACCAAACCTTCGGCCGAACCACGGGACCAACTGACGTGGCGATCTGAAATCCTATCTACATCACCAGTCATCAATTCGAATCCGTGGTTCCTCAGTCAAAGGAGGGAGGTAGTGTGTGAGGTGCTCGGGGACGCCTCAAGAGGCGCTGGACGCGCGGCGTGGGGTG
>NW_026267696.1:43609-44343 GCF_000697945.3 Frankliniella occidentalis
GTGGCGCGAGCGAGCGGCGCCCTGCCTGGGCCACGCAGCCGAGCACTCACGCGCTCGACGACACTCTGACACTCTGTTCGGTTCCACGCGAAAGCTTCATCACACAGACGTACCAGGTGGATGATAAACCCCGCGCACTTTTGTAGTTGTCCTGCCCCGCACACCTGCACTGCGGTGCAGGACACCTGTACAAGTGCAAGATTAATCCATGTCAATCAGTCGCCTCGTACCGAGTGTTGCATGAAAGACACAGGTGCGGGCGGGTTTGCCTACCCGCTCGCACCTATGTCTTTTATGCAGCACCTGGTACATACACGTGCAACTACTCTCGCGGACTCAAAAGTGTAACGTTACTGTGTTGAAATTGGTGTACGTTTGTATTTTAGCGCATTTGTGCCATGTACAGTTTTAAATTAGTATATCTTTACATGCCTAAATACATGCCACGTACGTTATACGTTGACCAAAGGTTGCATGCACTGCAGCCGATATCACCTCTATACACACTTTTGCGTACACATTTGTAAAAGTCTGCGCACATGACATTTATGCGATGTAAAACGCACTCTCACAGTACGCTTTTGAGTTGGAGCACACTCGCTTGCTCCCAGAGAAGCACGCATGCACGCATGCACACACCGTGAGGTGAAGGCGCCGTACTCCCCACCGTCTGCCCGACGAAAAAGTCTATGCTGATGGAAGTAATGACAGACGCACACACTCTCTTCACTTTT
>NW_026267696.1:45391-45779 GCF_000697945.3 Frankliniella occidentalis
ATACTTGGTATGATCCACCTGCATTCTAAATCGAAACGGACATTTTTCGTTCCGAGAAAGATTTTTCTGTTACTCTTTGGTAGTTCTTGATTCTTTATTATGCAAGTTACAAATTTGCATTGTGATTGGCCAAATCATGATTTTGTCCATGGGTGGGATGCAAAGATGCCATGCATATTAATCATGCGCGTTGGCATTTAGGCAAGATGTGCACAAAAATTCATGTCTACATCAACAAATTTGTCCTTTGAAAGGACCCTCTCGAGTGTGAGGATCACCAGGGATTACCAGTGATTACCAGTGATTACCAAGTCTGTGTACACCTGATTACGACAGTTGGGCACCCCTCGGAAGTGGCCTTAAATGTATGAGGCTGTGTTTTTTTGTG
>NW_026267696.1:46187-46631 GCF_000697945.3 Frankliniella occidentalis
TTCTGGAGTGCGCGGAGATTATTAAAATGTTCTTCTGTCTCGCCTTCCGTCTTCACACCTGACTCGTATTTCTTTTTATTTTCACCTGACCTGCGAGGGCCACCGTCTTCGGGTGGAATATCTAGTGATCTAGTATAGTGTAGGTTTACGTAAGAATAACATAGGTTCACTGTGCAAGTGCACGAATGTCGTCCACCTACAGGTGCGCCCAGACACTAACATTTTTGCTCGCGATCGAAACAAGAACTAGAACTAAACTGTATTTTTGGTTCTGTCTGCTGGTCCCGGCTCCCAGTCCATTTTGGATTCAGCGTAGTAATACAGTGTGCCATCGATTTACTTAGCCAGTTACCAAAAACACTACTCCTCGGCTGCATGCACCCCTTTTGCTTTCACTTGCCGCCCAGGAGCAGGGGGTGGGGGGGTGGGACCCCTGCCATTAGC
>NW_026267696.1:47138-47441 GCF_000697945.3 Frankliniella occidentalis
GCGGCGGGTCGGGGCGGGGCGGAGCGTAGCGCGGCGGGCGCGGCGGGCGCGCGGGTGCTTGCGTGAGTGTCGCGCGGGCTCAGAAAGTGGGGCCCCCCAGGCGCCGTGTGAGGCGCCGCTAAACTTGCAGCCGCCTCATGTCTGAAAGTAAAACGGAGAGAGTGTGTGAGGTGCGCAGCGCCCCTCGACTTGTTGTTGCGGTAATTAGTACCGCTGCACCAGTGGTCTAACTGAAAGGCAACAAATAGAATGCCTCCCTGAGACTGAATGGAAGGCAGTCTTGATATTACAGTACTGTTACGA
>NW_026267696.1:48904-49378 GCF_000697945.3 Frankliniella occidentalis
AGTTTCGCACTGTTCTACACCGGAGCGCACGGGAGGCGAGCAGACAACAATTTGTTCACTTTTGATCTAACCTCGTTATTTTTCATGGCGCCGGACGCGCTTCTCTTCCTGCCAGCTGCGCCAAGAGCGCACCGTCGCGGGCGACCGGCCGACCGGTACACCGTGCTCGGGACTTGGGCCTTAGTAGTTGACCTGTAGAACTCACCTAACTTATCTCAATTTTCTACGCAGATCGGGGCGCAATGATCAAGACTTGATAAAGCACGCAGGAAAGTCTTGCCATCTTCTACCGCAGGTGAGTAGGAAACGGGTGAATAAGGTGACTCTTCGGATAACTCGGACTTGTACTATATTAAAACATTCCGGTAAAGTTGAAATGCTGAAGAATACAGTGAACAAGGAAAACGGAAGTCACAGTGGTCTTCCCCGCATTCTTCTGCATTTCAGTTTTACCGGAATGCTTTTATTTATAAG
>NW_026267696.1:49428-50625 GCF_000697945.3 Frankliniella occidentalis
AGTTTCGCACTGTTCTACACCGGAGCGCACGGGAGGCGAGCAGAACAATTTGTTCACTTTTGATCTAACCTCGTTATTTTTCATGGCGCCGGCCGGACGCGCTTCCCTTCCTGCCAGCTCCACCAAGACGTCTCGGGCGACCGGCCGACCGGCACACCGTGCTCGGTACCTGTAGAACTCGCCTAACTTATCTCAAATTTCTACGCAAGATCGGGGATCATGAGCAAGGCTTGACAAAGCACGCAGGAAAGTCTCGCCATCTTCTGCCGCAGGTGAGTAGGAAACAGGTGAAAAGAGTGACTCTTCGGATAACTCGGACTTGTACCATATTAAAACATTCCGGTAAAGTTGAAATGCTGAAGAATACAGTGAACAAGTAAAACGAAAGTCATAGTGGTCTTCCCCGCATTCTTCTGCATTTCAGTTTTACCGGAATGCTTTATTGATGAGCGAAAGCCAAAACTACAACCCGGTGCGATTTTCTTGCCAAAGAAAATTAATTCGATTCACACAACGGAACAATTTTCTTAATTTTACCGTGGTAAAATGCATTTGAAGTAACAACTTTTCTAAGTGATTCCGCAATTTTACCTTGAGTAGTTTGTCATTTGTAAACTTTTGGACATTTGTCATGTAAAGTTTTTTCCGTAAACCTTACGAAAAATGTTGATAATGTTGTACTTGACTCGACCTTCCCGAGGACGCTTGCGAGTGTCTCGGCGGCGGGCGCGGCGGGTCGGGGCGGGGCGGAGCGTAGCGCGGCGGGCGCGGCGGGCGCGCGGGTGCTTGCGTGAGTGTCGCGCGGGCTCAGAAAGTGGGGCCCAGGCGCCGTGTGAGGCGCCGCTAAACTTGCAGCCGCCTCATGTCTGAAAGTAAAACGGAGAGAGTGTGTGAGGTGCGCAGCGCCCCTCGGCAGCTCAGCAGCAGCAGCAGGAGCAGCAGCAGCCGCCTGTCGCAGCGGGTAGCATCCTCCTCTACCTACCCGCATTCAGGCAGCGTAGAGCCCCCTCCCCGCTGCTACTTTCCATTCTTCACAGATTTGTCTGTCGGTCCAAATTTATTCCGTAATGGTTGCCCCGCTGGCGGTCGGTGGCGTGGCCCGGGCCTGTCCCAACATTTATATGCATCGGAGCCCAAACCCTTCCCTCATATTGTACGCGCGCAGCCGGACGTTTTTAATAGTCGGCCCAGCCATAT
>NW_026267697.1:0-1762 GCF_000697945.3 Frankliniella occidentalis
GAGGACGGCGGCGCCGGCGACCAGGGCGACCACCTCCACGACGGGCACCCGGAGGGGGACCTGGAGGGGGACCACCTCGACGACGGCGTCGACCAGAGCTCTGTAAAAACGCATTTTCGACCGACCGCGCCGACCGAGGCTCGGTCGGTACCGACCGCCTGCCCTCTGTGCGAGAGAGAGCGACAATGGCTGCCGAGCGCGGCTTGCCGTTCGCCGCCGATATAGATGCGTGCATTCGGCCCGCGGCCAGAGATGGCCGCCCGGTCGTCACCGACCGCGCCTCTGTTGCGCTGGCCGGAGCTCATCTCGAGCTGACCGAGGCAGGCGGTGGCAGCCGAGCTGAGCCGAGACAGACACGGCGGGGCGGGGCGGGGCGGGGCGGGGCGGGGAAGGGCAAGGCCGGCCCGGCCCGGCCCGGCCCGGCCAGCCAGGCGACAGGTGTATTGTTTGATAAGAGTAGAGCGAGCGTGCCGTGCCGTGCCTCCTCAGCAGACGGGCTGTGAATTAATTAGTGATTTATTTTGAGAGGACGATCGCGCGCGTGAGTGTTTGTGTGTATGGCTGGAGATGGGGAAGGAGGACGCCCTGCAGAACAGCAGCAGCAGCCTCAAAAGAAAGATGGGAAGTCAAAATGGAAAGAAGATGAGGCCAAGAAGTTAGAAGTGGCGGCCAAACTTCGCACGGGCGAGTATGTTCTAGAATACATCGATGAAGGGAACCCACTACAGAGTCCAGCATGGAAAAACTTCGCCCGCGTCACGCTGCGCCCACCGCCACTGCAACCAGGAGCACCTCCCCCCAAACCCTCTCGGTTAAAGTTTGTAAAGTGCCGAAAGACCTGTGGCGTCATCAAGATGTACACGTCGGGTACAGGTGCGCTTTCGAATCATGTGTGCAAAACAAAACCTGACGGTGGCGCCGGCGCTCCCCCCCAACGTGATGTGGACTCATTTCAATCAAAACTAATTGAATTGTTGGCGGGAAATGTCCTTCCCTTGTCACTGGCGGCGGCCGACGAGTTCCACGCGCTTGTGCAGGAGGCCCTCAGGATCGGGCACGAGCACGGGAACTGCAGGGCGGCCGAGCTCATCCCCCACCCCACTACACTGAAGAAGCGAGTGGTCGAGTTTGCGGATACCGCGCGGGCTGCTCTCGTGGAGGAAATGCGTGCGGACCTAGAAGACGGTATGTGCTCTGCAACAGTTGATGGGTGGACAGACGGGCAGAAACACCGAAAGTACTTGGGCCACACGGTGGAGTACATCGACAGTAACTTTGTATTACATGACAATGTGCTTTTCACCCCCCACTGTGATGCCGAGTCTGTCACCGGAGAGGTAATCAAAGACGTGATCAGGGCCAACATATCCGCTCTGTCTCTTGATCCGGACCAAGTTAAATTCCACTACGTCACCGACGACGGCGCGGACATGGTATCGGCGGTTGGAAAGACCAATAGGACATACTGCGCTGATCACTGCACAAACCTCGTCGTGAAAAAAGCCCTGCAACCCCAACTCACAAAATTGGACATCTATGGTGACCGGGGAGGCGAGCTGTACGATGCAGTGAACAAGTCCGTCAACGCCATCAAAGGCTCTCGGCAGAAGCGCCACACAAACCTCAAGCAGTTCCTGAAGAAGGGCCCCACGAAACGCTTGGGGCAGGTGCAGTTTCGGTCCTGCATCCCTATGCTAAAGTCTGCCCTTTCAAAGTTCACACAGGTAAGAGATTCACAATTCTATTCCAATTACATCGCACG
>NW_026267697.1:2812-3379 GCF_000697945.3 Frankliniella occidentalis
ATAATGTCACCTCTGTGGAAATTAGCGAACTTGTCAGTATAATCCACCCTCTGGAACAGTTGGCCTCAAAAACGGAAAATACCTTCGTAGGTGATCACATGGGTAGTGTGGAGGCAATTGTACTTCCCAAGGACGGGGACAGTCCCCTCCTGGAAAGCTTGAAAGCCCATATAAGGGAGGAAGTACTGCTAGTTCTCTCCCTTCTTGCTGTCATCTCAAAGTGCAAAAAAATAGTAAAGTTTTCTAAGAAGAGCAGCATGAGTGCCCAACTCGAAAAGGACTGGGGTGCACTTTTGCAGGAAGGGGACACGAGGTGGATGTCCACACTGACCATGCTTCACTCATTCTTTCCCTCTCGTTCACGCCGCCCAGAAGCTGAAAATCCTGACAACCCCCCTGATGACCGGGATGACGATGACGACGACTCTGACAGTTTCAGCCTGGACCGCAGCAAAATCCAGAAAGTAAGTGCCCACGACACCGGCCCGATAATTTAATTAGAGCAACAACACCTGATGTCGGGGCCGGGGCGGGAGCAGGCGTGTGCGCATGCAAAATACCCCGGCG
>NW_026267697.1:3429-5531 GCF_000697945.3 Frankliniella occidentalis
CTCATCCCCCTCCCTGTTGCTGTTCCTATTTCCATCTCACTCAAATTTCGCCCTGCTGCTGTGAACGTGTTCATAACTTACAACTCTGGATACTTTGCATGCAAAAATTTTGTCGTTCTTGTAGCAAAGCACCATTTCTTACGAGAATGCTTGTACGTTGCCTGTTTTAAATCTTCAATAATAATCCACCATATTTTGGCATTACATGTGTATAGTCCTATTAACTCGATTTATTAACGAAAAAGAGCACCTCTATTTGGCGATTTCGTCATGAATGCCAAAATGTTCTGGTGTGTTCTAACTGGCCGTTGCGAGTTGTGCTGCTGTCCGGCTGGCTCGGCCTCCCCGCGCCCTTCAGCAGGCCGAGTAAGCAGGCTAGTAGAGGCGGAGGCCGAGCAGCGCGTTTGTTTATTTAATTGTTAATAACGCTGTTATTCACGGCGCCGTCCCGCGGGCGGTCCCCTCCGGTCCCCATCCGGCTCCCGCTGAAGCCCCTCATAATCCACCATCCACCCCGAGGGGTGCCTAACTCCATAAAAATGTGTACACCGGATTACCAAATTGTAAAGATTACCAAAGATTACCAAAGATTACCTATGTACACTAGGTATCGAGGGGGCCACCACTTCAATTTAGGATGTACACAGGATTACGTGATTACAGGGATTATACGTGAATTTTTAGGATTACACGTGAAATTTGTTAAAATTCTGGCTCTAAAACAATTTAATTGGACAATAAGGTCAAATTTGGCGACAATGGTTTAAAATTTGGTCAAGTATTACACGGAATACATAAGGATTACATGGATTACACCCTCATCTGTACACAGGATTACGCGAATGGTGGGCCCCTCGCTAGGTATGATCCACCTGCATTCTGAATCGAAACGGCCATATTTTGTTCCGAGAAAGATGCATTTTTGTGCAACTCTTTCGTAGTTCTTGATTCTTTATCATGCAAGTTACAAATTTGCATTCTATAATTAGCCAAATCATGATTTTGTCCATGGGAAGGATGCAAAGTTGCTATATTAAACATGCGCGTTGGCATTTAGGCATGAGGTGCACAAATATTCATGTCTAAATCAACAAATTTGTCCTGTTGAGGACCCTCACTAGTGTAAGGATTACCAGGGATTACCAGTGATTTCCAATGATTACCAAGTCTGTGTACACCTGATTACCACAGTTGGGCACCCCTCGATCCACCCGGTGTGTAATCTGTAGTGGTGTCGCCGCTCCTCCCCTGTGTGTGTGTGCGTGTGTGTGTGTGTGCGTGCGTGCGTGCGTGCGTGCGTGCGTGCGTGTTTGTGACCTGCTCTCTGTTGCTCTGTTCCTGATGTCATTGTGCAGGTCGCGAGGGAGGGTTCAAAACCCAATTCGCGTGTCGTGTGTTTCCTGCAAGCTCCCCCGGTCAGCAGGAGCAGCCGCAGGTGCAGCAGGTGGTGCGCCCCGCCCGGCCCCACCGCTTGGCCCGCCGCGACCCGCGCCGCGCCTATTCCCACGACACGGCGCTATTCGCACGCCTTGCGCTTATTCCCAGTGTTACATTGCTTCGGGAAAATCGAACACGGAGCAGCAGCGCCGCGGCGGCGATGGCGGCGGCGCCCGGACCGGTCCTGATAAGTGCCGCCTTGCTTTCCGTTCCGGCGGAGGCCACCGGGAGTCCTCCGGTCCGGGCAGCAGCGCCTCTTAGTTAGTCCTCTCCGGAGCCAGCACTCCTCTGCTCGGCTGTGAAATATTAAGGATGCCGCCACCCTTCGCCACCCCGTCCCCTCTTCTTCGTCGTGTTCTTGTCCGTGTATTAGTGTTGTTGTCGGCTGTTGTATATACCCGATTATTGGCCGAATGTCAAATGGATAACCCTTCCAATGCAAGCTTGTCCAATACATCTGTTGTTCTTCACTTGACCATTAGCGAGGAGAAGGGTGTGACGGGTTCGTCGAGTCTCATGACTACTTCCCTGTCGATCATCCCATGGCCAACCCCATGGCCAACCCCATATCCAACCCCATGGCCAACCCCATGGCCAACCCCATGGCCAACCCCATGGCCAACCCCATGGCCAACCCCATGGCCAACCCCATGGCCAACCCCATG
>NW_026267697.1:5581-6295 GCF_000697945.3 Frankliniella occidentalis
GGGGGGGAGGGGCAAGGAGAGCAACCACCCCCTTTGGCACTAGATAGCCTAAGACAGCCTGAGAGGTAGGCAATATGAGCAACAAAATCCTTGTATATCAGATAAGTGCACTACCCCCCCCCCCCCCCCCTCCCCTCCCTTCCGGTCGGCGGACCCTTAATACGCCCCTAAGGGAAAAGGGACAAATTCAGTGATATACGCTTCAAGTATGGGAAATTAACATGCCGCTTTGGCCCAATTCTAACCTCTCAAATATGGAGGGGAGATGAAAACAGATCTGACAACGTCCTATACCTAAAAGGCAAGGGGGGGGGGGTGCGAAGCTGAGCGGCTGTGGCGGCGGGGGTACACGTCGGGGAAACGAAGTGAGCGCTGCTCGCGACGACCAAAGCGAGGGGGGACGGCGGGGGGTAGAGAGAGGACAGCACCACTTCACTCTGCTGTACCGCTGACGGACCAAACTACTTTATATGGATAACTAAAATGTGAAACGGTCCGCCAGCGACAAAGTGAAGGCACGGCCACAGAGAGAGGAGGAGGAGATGGTGGAGGGGTTCGTCCGAGAGGCAGGGGGTAGAGATGAGAGGGAGAGAGAGGGGGAGAGAGAGAAGGGACGGACACGGAAGGGATGCGTGGCTGGGAGACACGCGGGGGCGGGAGCAATATAGGGAACCGGGACGGGGCGCTCGCATGTGATGCAATATCAATGGGCAG
>NW_026267697.1:11205-11929 GCF_000697945.3 Frankliniella occidentalis
CTGGCATGAGAAACTGTTGTAAAGTTACTTTTCGAAATCTGGACTATAAGTTCCAAATTAGGAGGTGGCAGACTGAAACGCCCAAATTAGTTATGAGGAAGTTGCCCGATAAGAGGAACAAGAAGAAGGTAGCACTGAGGAGGTGGCATGGCGTAGCGCCGTCCCTAAACAAAGCAGAAGATGAGCGACAGTCTAGCAGAGGTTAGGATGCGTGTCGTTAGATTTCAAACAGTTTAGAACGGGCCTATGCATCTAGCTCCTTGGTACCACCTATACCAAAGTTTATTACGACAGTTGAGTCATTATCATTGAGTTAAAATGGTACGAATGCAATATGTGCGTACACTAACCTAAACAACGACACCGGGACGGTTTACAAGATTGTATAAACTTACTTTTCCGAAGCCAAACTTTGCAGAAGCACTTTTTGACACAAGATTTTTACGCCGGTCTAGTATGGACCCAATTTCTCTTTACAAATTCAACAAAACTCGATTTATGATCACACATCCACTTTCGACAAAACACAGTATGGTCGCCGGCGTTCTGCTTTGTTTAGGGACGGCACTACGCCACGCCACCTCCTCAGTGCTACCTTCTTCTTGTTCCTCTTATCGGGCAACTTCCTCATGTGCGGGCAGTTGTCTGTTAGACCATCAGACTTTCGTAGAGTGCGTGTTACGTGTGGTTTAGCAAACAGAAAGGAGAATAGGCGAGAGGAACA
>NW_026267697.1:16998-20734 GCF_000697945.3 Frankliniella occidentalis
ATGAAGAATGAAGTCTGTCGAGATTTCGTATTTAAAACTGGCATGCGACGAACTTTGAAAGTAATACCGTTTGATACCTTGTTTAAGTAAAATGCAATCTTTGATGTTTTTCAAATTCTTTAGTGTTTGATGTAGAATCGTTTAAACCATGCTGTGTGTTGCTTTTTAAAATGTCATCCGTAGTTATTTTTCTACTTTAGTAGTCATATTTCGTGTGTGTTGATGCAAAGGCAACTGCTGTTTTAGAATGAAGTGCCTCGTCAAATCATGCGTGTGTTTCTGAACAGAGTACCTGACCGGCCAGATCTGGCTTGCTCCATTGCCTCCATTATTTTGCAACTTTCCTCGATGCCCGCTGAAAGAAAGTTCTGGTTAGGGAAGAAGAAGCAATGAGAAGTAAACTGTAAGCTTTAGGGCGCGCGCACACACACACGACACCGCTGGTTTCGAAAAATGATATTCGAATTGTGTGGCGTCTCATTTCAAAGCCTCTGGTAAATTTTTAAATTTACACATCTTTTACCTTTACCCAATCCGCGAGGATCTGGGAAAAGTGCCCACAAAACGCCTCAAAAAATGCGAAATCCTCTCTAACCCCCCAAAAAAGCACAGGGGCTGACATTCCGGATCGAAAAGCGAAAATAAACAACAACAGAGGTTGTCCTCTAGAAGACTCACTTCCGATGGTGTTCTCGATGGCTTCCTGCGCCTTCTGCACACCCAGCCGGAACACGGCCAGCTCGGGCCTAAGGCGCAGCCCACGGTGGTAGTACATGAGGCTGTGCTCGAAGTCGCCCATGTGGTACAGCGCCTCGGCCTTCTGGAAGATGGCTGCGGGAGAGGCACGGCATCAGGCAGAAGCAGGGTAAACTTTATCCAGTATTGAACACCGGTTCGATACATCGAACATCAATAATATCGTAAGATATCGACATTACATCGCAATATCGATCGTTACAAAATGGAAGCCGAATATCATTTTCTTTATCGATGGCTCAATTAAGTCAACGTCGGCTCAATTAAGTCAACGTCGGTAATGGGACATGGCCCTGAATATCAAGATGGTATGGTGGGCGCCGACCAACGGGGTCAGACCCACCTCGCACGTTGCTGCGGTCCGGGCCCAGGGCGTTCTCCGCGTCCTGAAGCGCGAGTCGCGGCTGTCCCAGCAGCAGGTAGCACTTGCTGCGCGCCACCAGGGCCGTCTTGTCCTCCGGGCAGAGCTGCAGCGCCTGTAAGGTAAGGTAAGGTAAGAAAAACAGATAAAAGTTAATTATAAAGGTAAGGGATCATCCAGAAAGTACGTCCGTCATTCGCCGGTACGAGCCTGCCAAGTGTCTGCACGCTCTCATGACGCCTGGTAGGTAGGCAACACCAAGCATGCAGAGCATGCCTGCACTGCGGGCTGGCCTAACCCAAATCTCACAGGCGCTGAACTCCCGCAATTTACCCGTAATAATTCTTAGAAAGACGGACATGCTCTATGGACGACCCCCGATGTGCGGTAAGGTAAAAGGAAAGGTCGGATGAGGTAAGGAGGTGTAAGGTAAGTTGAGGTTAGGTAAGGTAAAGGTTACGTTTGGGTTAGGTCGTCACATGCACTCATGACACGACCTGCTGTGTTGGTGGCGCAGTGCGGGGTTAAAAAGAGGTTACAACGAAACGAAACAACGAAAAAACACGGGCAGCGTTCGCAGAGATTGTTATATTGTTCTCTTCTCGCGGATGTCGTTGACCTTGTTGACTAAGGCGATGTCGGTGTTGCCCTGGCGCAGCTCGTACTGGCCCAGGGCGAGCATGGTGCTGCCGTCTGCCTCCTCGGGCAGCTGAGTGCGTGTACGGTGCAGTTGTCTTTGTTCTAGAGCTGCTGGTGCTTAATGTTCAGCCTGCTGAGTCAGCCTAAAATATTACATACCTCGGAAACGTCTAGCCTTTGAACGTAGAAAGGTGTGCTCCATTGTTAAAGACCATCTCTAATGTGCAAAATAGAAATTTGCACAGCTGGAAGTGCGCAAGCCTTTAAAGTACACTTAAATAATGAGTTCAGTGGAATTGTTGGAGGTGTTTCTGCGCACCGTCTCATTCACAGTGCTGCAGTGAAGTTTCGCTCCATGCGAAGGGCTCGGGAACCCACTTAGCTGCCATCTTTGAGGATGCCGCGTTTGCAACCGGAAACCGGGATCAGCATGTATGCTCGGCATCGTGCCCCGGTGGAAGGGCCTCGCTATATGAACGGCTCCGGTCGGAACATGAACCTTGGGACAACAGAGGCCTCGTGGTTAGTCAAGTCAAGGGAGCAGGGGGCATGCTGGCTGGACTACACATCGCTGGGTAGCACCAACGCAATCACTTGAAAGAGTTTAAAATACCCGGTATCCACGAAATGGTGGTGAAGTCAGTTAGACCGCCCGCTATACACGCTTGTCTGATTTCTGGCCTAGCAGATAAACGTTTTTAGATTGTTTGAGTTTTTAGCAAAATCGCGTCGATAGCACCCCTCAAGCCGATGATGGCAAATTGCACTTTTTGGGCTTTTCTTTCATAAGAGCCCCATGTTAAATTTGACGGCCCAGGGGGACCTTTTCCCCTGGTCCAAAAAATCTGAAAAAAAAATTTTTGTTTATCATTTTGGAAGTAGAACACTTTAGGAACCAGCCCGCTCAATTCCGAACACTTTTAGAAAAATGAACGTGTCTAACAACTCCCCACCACTCTACTGTTTGGTGGGTAACGCTAATTCGAATACTGTGACCGGTTTGTTCGTGTTTTTTGTACCTTCCCGACTACATAGACCAAAACATAGAAAAATAGACGAGCGAGCGCCCTGGCGGCGTAGTCGGTCGCAGCGAGGCGGCCTTTGAAGTGGCGTCGTAGCAGAGACCGCTCTTTTGTGCGAAAAATGTCACCCGTTGCCACTAACTTGACAATGGGTGAGATCAAATCTTCCTAGGGCAATTATATTGTGTTGGAGTCGATCGAAGTGGTAAACACGTATGGAAACGGCTTGGCGTCCCTATCCCGACTCAAGGGCTCAGTGCGGGGCGCAGTTCGTACGTGCCTCCCCAGCGAACACCATGGACGTCGTCCTCGTCCTGGTGCTCCTCTGCGCCGGCGGGCACGGGGCCCTGTCCACCTTGCCCGTCGTGGACGTGTCTGCTGCCCCCGAGGCCACAAGCGCCACGGCGTTGATGTACCCGTTCCTCCGGCACCAAAAGGCTGGAGTCGTGGTGCTCGGTCAGGTGTGGTGGACCAACGCCCTCCTGCGCGACCTGCCAGGGGAGACCCCCCGGGTGGTGCTCACGGAGCAGTCGTACTACGAGGAGTCCAACAGCCTGATTGTGCAGGTACAGGTGAGACACCACGTCCTCGTGGTCGTCGCCGACGGACCCGAGGCCCTGACCTCGCTCACAAGCACGACGAACTTGATGGCCAGGCTCCATCGCGCTCTGTTTTGGAGCAAAGTCACGACGGCCGCTCAAGAAGCAGTTGCAAACAAAACTTTTCTTGGTTGCCTAACGCAATGGAGGGACTGTAACGCTCAGACCATCCTCGGCCTGACCGCCGCGGACGGCACCACGACCCTCTACAGACTTCATCCACACGACTGCAGGTTAGAAGGAGAGAACACACCGCCCGTCACCGAGCTGGACCGCTGGTCGCCCGAGAAGCAGCGTTGGCTGAGCGGGGCCTCGCCGTTCAGCAAGTTCTGCGATAACTGGCAGCCTCCCGCACCCAA
>NW_026267697.1:20784-26287 GCF_000697945.3 Frankliniella occidentalis
ATTTGAGTGAAAAAAACAAAATCGAGAGCATTGTACACCTCCTCCTTATTCACGGAAAAGAAATAAAAATGGTTTTTCACTCTCCTTTTCTCCCCTTGACAATGGGGTAACTGATGTCGCGCCTCTTACCTGGCTTTGTGTTCCTGTTCCTGGGGACGGCCTCCACTCTCACCCTCACGCCTTACCTCGGCCATGAAGTGCTGCGCCTTCTCCAGCACGTACTTCATCTCCTTGAGCTCCTTGAAGTTGGACTTGAGGTTGACGCCGTTTTGACTCAGCTCCAGCATCTCCGTCTCCGTCTTCTCCAGGTGCGCCTGGAGGAGGGGGAACAACGTCTCCGTGAAGCGGCGGCATGGATATCATGAGAGGCCGCGGAGCACTCACTCACAGACCCACCCACCTCTAGGTCGATGATCTCGCGCGGGTTGGGCGCCATGGGCATCTCGTCCAGGTCCGGGATGGGGACGCCGTCTCGCCGCACCTCCTCCTCGATGTAGCGCAGCTTCCGCTCCAGCTCGTCGCAGCGCCGCACCTCGCTCACGAACTTCCTCATGAAGTTGTTCATCTCCTCGTTCATCTAAAGGAACTCGTCAATGAGTCACTGTTGTGCACTACGATGGCCAGCAACTCGTTTAAACTCCAACACTTACGTCTCTAAACTGAGCGATGCCCATCTCGCCCAGGGCGGACACGGAGGTGTAGGCCGCCTCCGGCTGCAGGAACAGCTGGCACAGCGTCATCTCTTCGGAGCGGAACATGGCCCCCATCCTGGAGCAGGGAGAGACGACCCGTCACGCACAGTCACACCACCGTCACTCGCGCGCGCCGGCACACAGCCGCAGTCACATGCGGCGCCTTATCGACGCCACGGCCCCGTCACCGATCAGATAAGGAGAGTCTTGTGATCGGTCTCCGCGCAAAACCGACGCCGTCCTTCTCTTTGGACTTGAAACTTGTTTTACCTGCACGCACGCGCCGGTCGGTTTACAGGATGAGAGTGAGAGCAAAGCTAGGAGAGAAAGGAGGGGACTCCTTCTGCCAAACTGCTGCATGAATACAACATCCATCGCATTTATTCTACAGCTCACTATTCCAAAATTACTTATCGTTAGGAGCAACTTCACTGTATATCCCATGCTTTGAGTGGCGCTTTGAAACGAAATCACTTAATTTATTGGTCGTTTTGGGATTGTCGATGATACCTGATTCGTTGGTGGCCACTGGGCCGGCCGATCCTATCAGTTCACGAGACGGCGTGGGACTGCGGCCGAAGACGCTCACTGTCCGCGGCGCGGGGCGGGGCGGGGTGGTCGCTGATACGGCCAGTGGTCGGTCACGTTAGCCACCACCTTCGCGACCCTACCAATCGAATAGAACATATCAAATCTCTAGTTTGATTTGAAATTCTACGAAAAGTTGCGGTATCTTATTCTGATACGGCGTATAAAAGTATGAATGCTAAGACTAGTAGTAATCTCGAAAATATTTTAGATTTAAAGATCAAATTCTGTGCTAATAGGTGATCAGTCGCAGAGCCCGTGCTTATATGCCCCAGTCGGCAATGCGGTCGAATCGACGCCATCTTTCGAAAAGCGGAAGCGGACGTGACGAGGCGGCCTTTGTCGTGCTGTCGTAGCAGAGACCGAAAAATGTCGGCCGTGGCCATGAACTTGGACAAGGGGTGAGATCAAATCTTCCGAGCGAAATCATATTGTGTTGGAGTCGATCGAAGTGGTTAACACGTATGGAAACGGCTTGGCGTCCCCAGCCCGACTCAAGGGCTCAGTGCGGGGCGCAGTTCGTACGTGCTTCCCCAGCGAACACCATGGACGTCGTCCTCGCCCTGGCGCTCCTCTGTGCCGGCGCGCACGGGGCCCTGTCCGCCTTGCCCGTCGTGGACGAGTCTGCTGCCCCCGAGGCCACAAGCGCCACGGCGCTGATGTACCCGTTTCTCCGGCACCAAAAGGCCGGCGTCGTGGTGCTCGGTCAGGTGTGGTGGACCAACGCCCTCCTGCGCGGCCTGCCAGGGGAGACCCCCCGGGTGGTGCTCACGGAGCAGTCGCACTACGAGGAGTCCGACAGCCTGCCTGTGCAGGTACAGGTGAGACACCACGTCCTCGTGGTCGTCGCCGACGGACCCCAGGCGCTGACCTTGCTCACAAGCACGGCGAACTTGATGGTCAGGTTCCATCGCGGTTTGTTTTGGACCAAAGTCGCGACGGCCGCTCAAGAAGCAGTTGCAAACGAAACGTTTCTCGGATGCCTAACGCAATGGAGAGACTGTGACGCTCAGACCACCCTCGGCCTGACCGCCGGGGACGGCACCACGACCCTCTACAGACTTCGTCCACGCGACTGCAGGTTAGAAGGAGAAAACGCGCCGCCCGTCACCGAGCTGGACCGCTGGTCGCCCGTGAAGCAGCGTTGGCTGAGCTGGGCATCGCCGTTCAGCAAGTTCTGCGATAACTGGCTGCCCCCCCGCACCCAAGGAGCCTCTCACTTTATACGTAATTGGACCATGGGCAGGTGGTGGCAGACACTACGACGTCCTATCGAACAACATAAAGCGGCACAGCAAACTGAACAAGAACATTAGAAGGACTGTGGTGAATAGCCCAAATAGTAGTCTCCGGTCACTATTAGCAGAGATCAGGCAGTGCCGTCTGGATGGGTTTCTTGTGATTTTACAGGCGGAGCCCATCAGCAGCGACGAGTTGACTTGTTTCTTCGATTCGACGGCAACCCCCATAGTTGTCCTCGTCCCCGCCGGCCTCGGACCCGCGATCAACCCCCTGGGCGCCGTCCTGGTGGAGTTCTCTCCGGCGGTGTGGTTGGGCACGGCGCTGGCTGTGCTGAGCACCGCGGCCGCCCTGGCTTGCACCCTCCGCCGGGACCGCGGGGCGGCGCTGATGCTGGCCCTGGCCCCACTGCTTGGCCAGGCCCCGGGGACGCCCCCGCCCGCGGGCCACGCGCTGCGGCCGCTGCTCGGCGTGTGGCTGCTCGTGTGCGTCGTGCTGGTGGCCGCCTACCAGGGGCTGCTGCTGGGCAAGCTGTCTACGGCGCAGCCCCACAGGGAGATCAACAGCCTGCAGGACCTGGGGGACAGCGGGCTGCCCGTGCACGCGCCGTGGCCTGTTCTCAAGCAGCTCGACGGAATCCTGCCGGAAAATGTTCGCAGGAAGCTGGTTGTCGTTCATCGCTTCCTACACCCCATCGACTTCATCGCCAATCGCGTTGTGGTTGACCGAAACTGTGCTCTCATTGTTGAAATGGATGACGATGTGGCACGAGGTATCCGTTCTTGGCTGATACCTACGAAGTCCTTGCATTTTTTCACGACAGGCGCTTCGTTTTTAAGAGTCAATGGCCTGTGGACCCGTGGCTCGCCACTCGGCAAAGCCATCGCCGTGGCCCTCAGGGGGTCGCTTGAAGGGGGGTTGTCGCAGCGTTTCAACGCCCTGGCGGACTTCACGGAGCGACTGACGCGGGAGAAGACCACGGCTGGCGTGTCGCCGGCGCGGCCGCTTACCTTGCGGCAGATGTATCCAGCGTTCCTGTGCCTCTTAGGCGGCCACATTCTCGGTGCAGCTGTCTTTGCTCTGGAGCTTCTGGTGCTTAATGTTCAGCGTGCTGAGTCATCCTAAAATATTACATACCTCCGAAACATCTAGGCTTTGAACGAAGAAAAGCCGAAACATCTAGGCTTTGAACGAAGAAAGGTGTGCTCCATTGTTAAAGACCATCTCTAATGTGCAAAATAGTAATTTGCACAGCTGGAAGCGCTATCCATCGTTCCTGTGCCTCATAGGCGGCCACATTCTTGGTGCAGCTGTCTTTGCTCTGGAGCTGCTCGTCTCTCGCCTAACTGACCGCGGGGAGTTCAAAGTAGTCCCAGTTCCAGGAACCAGTGCCAAACGTTGTCTAGGGGTGCAAACAACTACAGTTGAAATCTGACTGTACAACCAGAAAACATTCCATTGCAAGTTTGTTCTATGGTAAGTACACTCTTCCTTCCGAGTACTAAAGCAAGTACACTTTTCTTGTGTGTTCTAGTTACACTGCTGGCACACAACAGTGTACGCAAACCTTGCACACTTGAATCGTGAGTTCAAAGCAAAGCTTCCCTGTAATTGCGCATCAAAACAATCGAACATAACGACAAACTCCCAGGCGGTACCAATTACTGGGCGTTCGGCATCGAGCGGCATGTGAAAAGGATAAAACATTTTACTAACGGGTCACTTATTTCCTTGATCAGATGCGACTACGTATGTCCACGTGCCTCTTGAGTGACAGGACCTAGAGGGCTACCAGCCGCTCGTCGGGGCAGCCGTGATGGGTCACATTTGAAGGCGGGTGGAGCAGGCAGGGGGACGGACTGGAAAGTCGCACCGGCCACAATAGGTAGGTAGACGCGAAGGGCAATGGGGTGCGGCGGTCGTGACATGCGCGCTGACTGCGCACCTCCACCGAGCTGTGCTTCTCGGCCGGCCCCGTCTCTGCGGCCGGGCTAGTCTACCTATTCAAAACTACAGGGAGACTCGACACCCTGTACACGTCACTGCTGGGGAAAACGGTTGGTCCCGAATATGCGTGGCATATACAAACCTTTCCACACGTGCATTTCAAAGGAACGAATTCTGTCAGGCGGCACCCAGACGCAGCAAAATGTGTCGAGCGACAAGTGAAAAGGGAAGCACATTTTCCATAGGGGCCACTTTTCCTTCTTTGCATTCGCTACATCACATGCCTTTGGAAGCGAAAAATCGAAGAGCTAAGTGCTAACTAGTCGCAGCCCAGGAGGGCGACCGGCTGCCAGCTGGACTCATTTGAAGGCGGGTGGAGCAGGGAGACGGACTTGTAATTCGCGCCCGCTACCATGGGGGTCGCTCTGCTCATGTTGCTCCTCGGCTTCGCAGCGCCCGGGGTGCGCGCCGACCTGCCCGTCGTGCACTTGCCCGTCGACCCCGAGGCCGCGAGCGCCGTGGCGCTGCTCGCGCCGTTCCTGCAAGCCCAGAAGGCCACCCTCATCGTGCTGAATCAGACGCGTTGGACGAACGCCTTCCTCCGCCAGCTCGACGCGGACATCCCGCGAGTGGTAAAGTTAGGCCCCGGATGTGCAAGTGCTCAAGGGTGGTGCATGAACCTCAGGATGGCGAGTGAGCTCTCTCAACATCGCTACGTAAGGCTCGCTCAGTTAGCAACCACAGGAAGGCCGGATGAGCTGGTCTACATAATTAAAATTACGCCAGATTCAGTAAACAAGTAATCCGCACGATCCTCTGGACCTCGGTGACGTCGCTTCGAGCTCGAGACGACGTTCTGCGCGTCGTCTCCCACACGAAGATATGGCTGGGCATGAGCCAGCTCGCTTTGGCCCTCACCGCCCCCGACGGCAGCACCGTCCTCTACAAGCTGACTTGCACCTCTAATCACAGCTGCAGACACAGGGCAATCACTGTCATCGAAATGGACCGTTGGTCGGCGGTCGAGCAGCGCTGGA
>NW_026267697.1:26337-29625 GCF_000697945.3 Frankliniella occidentalis
GATCGAGCTATCCAGTCCGGGCTGACACCTACTAAGTCCTTGCACTTTTTCACGACAGGCGCTTCCTTTTTAAGAGTCCTAGGCCTGTGGAGCCGTGGCTCGCCACTCGGCGAAGCCATCGCCGTGACCCTTCGGGGGTCGCTTGAAGGGGGGTTGTTGCAGCGTTTCATCGCCCTGGCGGACTTCACGGAGCGACTGACGCGGGAGAAGACCATGGCTGCCCTGTCGCCGGCGCGGTCTCTGACCTTGCGGCAGATGTATCCAGCGTTCATGTGCCTGATAGGCGGCCACAATTTCGTTGCAGCTGTCTTTGCTCTGGAGCTGCTGGTCTCTCGACTGACTGACCGCGGGGAGTCCAAAGTAGTCCCAGTCCCAGGAACCAGTGCCAAACCTTGTCTAAGGGTGCAAACAACTACAGTTGAAATCTGATTGTACAACCAGAAAACGTCCCTTTGTAAGTTATGGTAAGTACACTCTTCCTTTGTGAGTACTATATCAAGTACACTTTTCTTGTGTGTTCTTTATTACACTGCTGGCACACAACAGTGTGCGCAAACCTTGCACACTTGAATCGTGAGTTCAAAGCAAAGCTTCCCTGTAATTGCGCATCAAAACAATCGAACAAAACGACAGACGCTGCCAGCAGGCGGAACCAATTACTAGGCGTTCGGAACCGAGCGGCAGGTGAAAAGGATAAAACATTTTACTAACGGGCCACTTATTTCCTACATCAGATGCGACAACATGTCCACCTGCCTCTTGAGTGACAGGACCTAGCTGCTCTTCGGGGCAGCCATGATGGGTGGGTGGAGCAGGCAGGGGGATGGACAAGAAAGTCGCACCGGCCACAAAGCGTCGGTAGACGCGAAGGGCAAAGGGTGACGGTGACATGCGCGCTGGCTGCGCACCTCCAACGAGTTTTGCTTCTCGACCGGCCCCGTCTGCGGGCGGGCTAGTCCGCCTATTCAAAACTACAGGGAGACTTGACACCCTGTACAGTACACGTCACTGCTGGAGAAAACGATTGGTCTCAAATATGCGCGGCATATACAAACCTTTCCACACATGCATTTCAAAGGAACGACTTTCCTAAAAGTGCGAATCTAATCAATCAAACGGACCGACGAACTCTGTCAGGCGGCACCCAGACGCAGCAAAATGTGTCGAGCGGCGAGTGAAAAGAGAAGCACATTTTCTATAGGGGCCACTTTTCCTTCTTTACATTCGTTACATCACATGCCTTTGGAAGCGACAAATCGAAGAGCAGAGGAGGGCGACTGGCGACCAGCTGCCGCGCTGGGCTCTATTTGAAGGCGGGTAGAGCAGGGGGCGGACTGGAAATCCGCGCCCGCTACCATGGGGGTCGCTCTGCTCATGTTGCTCCTCGGCTTCGCAGCGCCCGGGGTGCGCGCCGTCCTGCCTATCGTGCACTTGCCCGTCGACCCCGAGGCCGCGAGCGCCGTGGCACTGCTCGCGCCGTTCCTGCAAGCCCAGAAGGCCACCCTCATCGTGCTGAATCGGACGCGTTGGACAGACGCCTTCCTCCGCCAGCTCGACGCGGACATCCCGCTAGTGGTAAAATCAGGCCCCGGATGTGCAAGTGTTCAAGGGTGGTGCACGAACCTCAGGATGGCGAGTGAGTTCTCTCAACAACGCTACGTAAGGCTCGTTCAATTAGCAACCACAGGAAGGCCGGATGAGCTGGTCTACATAATTAAAATCTACGCCAGATTCAGTAAACAAGTAATCCGCACGATCCTCTGGACCTCGGTGACGTCGCTTCGAGCTCGAGACGACGTTCTGCGCGTCGTCTCCCACACGAAGATATGGCTGGGCTTGAGCCAGCTCGCTTTGGCCCTCACCGCCCCAGACGGCAGCACCGTCCTCTACAAACTAACGTGTACCTCTAATGACAGCTGCAAACACAGGGCAATCACTGTCATCGAAATGGACCGTTGGTCGGCCGTCAAACAGCGCTGGAGCCAGAGGGCCGCCGTGTTCACCGAGTTCTGCAGCTGGGACTGGCAGATGAAAGGCGGCGGCCGCGCTCTCAACGTGTCCCTCATGACGGCGAGTGGCTTCTCTTACAAGTCGTCGCTCATGGAGCTGGCGAAGAGCGTCCAGCGCTCGGTCGGCCAGAACCAACAGCAACGCTCACGTCCCGTGCTCAACGTGACGTATCAGGAGGAAAATAATATCGTGAGTGTCATGTTGGGGTTGAGGGAATGCAGACAGGACGCGCTCCTGACAGACATGCCCGTGTTCGCACCGACCATAGCTTTTGATCTGATGCACGTGTTCGACGCGGAGGTGACCCGCGTCGTCGTCATCGTGCCCGCGGGCCTTGGCCCCGGCGTGAACGTCCTCGCCGCGGTCACGGTCGAGTTCTCCGCGGGGCTGTGGTGCGCCACGGGGCTGGCCATGTTGTGCACGGTGGTGGTATTCGCGTGCGCACGGCGGCAGGGCGTGAGCGGCGCGCTGCTGCAGGCGCTGGCCCCGATGGTTGGGCAGGCGCCACCGCCACCCACCCCGCCCCGGCCCATGCTGGCCGCCTGGCTGCTCGTCAGTGTCGTGCTGACCGCCGCCTACCAGGGCCTGCTGCTGGGCGAGCTGTCCTCGGCTGTCCCTCGTCGCGACCTGGACAGCCTGCGTGACCTCGAGGACAGCGGCCTGCCCGTGCACGTTCCGTCTTTCTTGAGCATCCGCTTGTCGAGCATCCTTCCTCTGCTGCCTAACGCGCGGACCGATTCGTACGTGGGGTACTCGGACATCAAGTCGTTCATCGACACGGTCGCCAGCGCGCGCAACTGCGCGCTCGTCGCCTTCCTGGACCGCCACGTCCTGACCGCCATGACGCCCTACATGCTGACGCCCAAGAAGCTGCACTACTTCCCCCTGGGCTACTCCGACCGCGGCATCATCGCGATGGTGCCGAAGGGGTCGCCGTTGGAGCGGCCCATCTCCAGGGTGCTGGCGCGCTCGGAGGCGGCGGGGCTGCGCGCGCGCTGGCGCAGCGAGGAGTACGAGCGGGAGCGCCAGCGCCACGCGAGGAGGCTGGTGTCACTGCAGGGGCCGCGGGCGCTGTCGTTTTGGCAACTGGGGCCGGCCTTCGTCGTGCTGAGCTTTGGCCAGGCTGCGAGCGTAGCCGTCTTTGTCCTCGAGGCGCTCTGGGCCTGGTCCCCGGCCTGGTGCCCGAGGTACGGGCCGCCAGTGGCGTCGTAAGTGGGGTTTAGGGGGGGGAGCCATATTTTGGGCTAAGCACCGGCTGCGAAGTAGTAAAACGAAATG
>NW_026267697.1:34471-48146 GCF_000697945.3 Frankliniella occidentalis
TACCACACTTTGATGCACACGAAAGGAAGCTCCTCATAGTGTCTGTACAGAGACAAATTGGACCAGCGTTGGCGGTTACTGTCATGTCAACTCACCTATTCTTTTGGGTAAAAAGACTCCATAGACTTCTCTTGCTCATGTCAAGAACATTTCTGGGCCGAGTTCCTGCAATCATATTAAACAGTACTTTTAGCACTCATCTACTATTAATAACATATGATTAATAAGCATCAAGTATGATGGGGCAGCTGCAAATTATCTGCAACGCACATTGATTGATTGGGGGATTACGCAAACAGTACCACTCGGTTTGCACCCCAACCAGAAAGTAATAAAGTTTTCTGTTCTACTAGAATAATATAGAGTAAAATATATGATATGTGATAAAACACGACTGGCAGTTCACCCATTTGCCTAATAAGTGACCTACAACAGTATTTAACATACTGCATGGATTGGAGGAGTCTAACCCCATTCAACACCTTTTCAACAAAGCTGACAGTGAGCCAAGTTATTTACATCACGGGCATCATTTACTCGGCCTCAAAAAATAACTTACAACTTAATTGTGCGTGGAAATAACATTGAGCCACATGAGAACACTAACCTCCTACAACAATAACCGGAATGGAACAATTCAATATTCCGGGCCCGAAACAATCAAGCACTATACCTTGCGATTAATATGGAAAAGCGGCGATGTCCACTCTAAAATTCTGATTAAAATCCTATGATTATCAATTATATGAGTAGGTATTATCGGTATTTGGCAGAAAACGCCGATCGTGGCACCGAGTTTCACTGTTTCCATAAAGGCGCGGGAAATGCGCGGTGGGGGTGGGGAGGAGGAGAGGGGTAGGGGACGCGGCACGGCAAAGGGGGAGAGCAATAATTACGGCACACTCACCGACATATCGTGGTCGCGGGATGTGATTCTTTCCTGGGGTAGGCAATCCCGCCTTGCTTGTCGAGGATGTGATCCTTTGGGGATGCTTCCCGTCCCGTGCATCGTTGTGTGGCTCCAGGCGGCAACGCAAGGGAAGTTCCATGTGACAATAGTGAATTGATCTGGATAATAAACTATTATGGGCGATTTGCTATTAATAATAATTATATTTGGCGACTTTTAAGAAATATGCACCAGCCAGGGGACACGACGTTTGGAGCCGAATCGTATTTGTCGTCGGAGTGTCATCGGCGTGCTCGAGAAGGTCCCCAATGACGTCCCCGTGGGGCCCGGACGACATCGGCACTACCGGATTTGGACTCAGCGTGCGAGAAAACCCTCGAACACGATGTGTCAGTCATCCTGGTCGTTCCGAGGTTGACGGTCGGTCGGTCGGCCAAACCGTATCTTATTTTGACAGCCCCTTGGCCCCGGTGTGAACGTCCTGGCCGCGGGGCTGTGGTGCGCCACGGCGCTGGCCATGTTGTGCACGGTGGTGGTCTTCGCGTGCGCCCGGCGGCAGGACGTGAGCGGCGCGCTGCTGCAGGCGCTGGCCCCGATGGTTGGGCAGGCGCCACCGCCACCCACCCCGCCCCGGCCCATGCTGGCCGCCTGGCTGCTCGCCTGCGTCGTGCTGACCGCCGCCTACCAGGGCCTGCTGCTGGGCGAGCTGTCCTCGGCTGTCCCTCATCGCGACCTGGACAGCCTGCGTGACCTCAAGGACAGCGGGCTTCCCGTGCACGTTCAGTCTTTCTTGAGCATCCGCTTGTCGAGCATCCTTCCTCTGCTGCCTAACGCGCGGACCGATTCGTACGTGGGGTACTCGGACATCATGTCGTTCATCGACACGGTCGCCAGCGCGCGCAACTGCGCGCTCGTCGCCTTCCTGGACCGCCACGTCCTTACCGCCATGACGCCTTACATGCTGACGCCCAAGAAGCTGCACTACTTCCTCCTGGGATACTCCGACCGGGGCATCATCGCGATGGCGCCGAGGGGGTCGCCGTTGGAGCGGCCCATCTCCAGGGTGCTGGCGCGCTCGGAGGCGGCGGGGCTGCGCGCGCGCTGGCGCAGCGAGGAGTACGAGCGGGAGCGCCAGCGCCACGCGAGGAGGCTGGTGTCGCTGCAGGGGCCGCGGGCGCTGTCGTTTTGGCAACTGGGGCCGGCCTTCGTCGTGCTGAGCTTTGGCCAGGCTGCGAGCGTAGCCGTCTTTGTCCTCGAGGCGCTCTGGGCCTGGTGCTGGGGCGTCCCCCAGGCACGGGCCGCGAACTAGATAAAGGAGGAGGAGATCCAAAGCCCTGTGGGCCAGCATAGGCTAGAGTCCTATATAGGACTCTAGCATAGGCGACCCGTGTCCCCGCTAAATTGCACTCTGCGGTCGGGCGCTTCGGCTCTTGGTGTACGTCGGGTCGCCTTCGGCTCTCGAGCCGAAGGCGGCCCGGGGCCGGAACGCACCCAGAGAACCATTTCGTTGATACAACTAAATCAGGGTTGTAAGAACCAAAATTTAGTTCCTAAAACCGACTTAGTAACCCTATTTTTAACTAAATATAGTCGCACCAATCAAATTAAGTCATCTAGACCAAATTATTTCATCACCACGAATAAAATTTTAGTCCCAAGAGCTAAAATTTCGTCGGTTTTGAATTTGGTTATATGGACTAAACGGTCTTCTGGGTGCGTCAAGTCGCTCCCCGGCTCCGGCGAGCTGCGCTCGGGAGGCGGGGGAGGCGACCGGCCGGCCGCCTGCTCCGGTGATGACGCGCGTCAACGCAGATCGGCGGGGAGGTGGAGGGAGCGCATTTACTCGACAACCCCGGACTGCTGAAGCCGAGTAGAGCCGAGGAGAGCCGAGCGCGACCCGACGTACACCAAATCGCAGGTAGACGAGTTTCGAGACGGGGACGCCTTAATGGGCTGACTGTGGATCTCCTCCCTCCTTTATCTAGTGGCCGCAAGGACGACCCGCTGAAGAGTGTCGCTCTCGGGCCTTCGCGGGAGTTGAGTTCACCGACATGGAGTGCCTCGCGCCCCGGTGCAGTTCCAGCCGACATGGTGTCCGCAAATGTAAGTACCAGAGAGTGGTTGCTTTACGTCACACGGAAAAAAATAAAAATCGGTTCCGTGCTAATCGATTTAGCAGGCAAATTTGGCACCCCTGCCAAAAATTTAGCTGTAGGGTAAAATATTTAGCTGTACTGCTAAATAGTATTGGCGATACAGCTAGTTCATTGCTTCAGTTTGCTGTACAACTAAAAGTTTAGCACTGGAGCTAAAAAAAATAGCTGGGCCTATGCTGACGAATTTTTTGCACCAGTGCTAAAAAAATAGCTAGGGTGCCATATTTTTTTTTTGCGTGCACCCACAAAATCAAGCTATGGGAGAAAATGAGGAAACTGATTTGTGGCTGTTGTTTAATTTGTTGAAATAATCGCATAACAATTAATCAGTTCTCTATCGCATCTGATATTATACCGGGTGATTCAGAGGAGAACGAGTGCGGGCGGGTTTGCCGACTGGCTCTGCCCGTAAGGCGCCATGTCCCCTTAGGTAACTCACCCGCTCGCACCTGGGACTTGTTTGAATCACCCAGTACAACAGGATTCGGGTAATATTGTTTGTCTCCATTTCGATTTTCACGACTCACGTTCTCTGCGTTTTAGGGAAATTGCGAGGGCAAGCGATGAAGTCGTGGCGAGTCGTGGTCTAAACGAGATATATGCCGTCTGCCTACATTAGACAATCTTTTTTCTTTCTAGTACATAAGAACAAGTATACTTTTAAAAGTGAAGCCGAAAGAAAAAAAGTTCCGTCAAAGCACGGATCGTGGAAGCAGCATGATACGTATGTAATGATCAAGTCTTGCATTATATTATTTCAGTACAGGATGTAGAGTTTTCAAAGATCTAACACCCACATTTACAGAATGTTGTTGCTATATATACCGCTATTCATATCATGCAAGTTATCCATTGGCGTTTCATTCTCCTTCAGTGTTTGGAATAGCATCACTGTAAAAAGTTTTCGTGATTTTACGAAAAAAAGTGTTACGAAATGCTTCGTAAAAAATAATTTACGAAAATATTTCGTTAGGGCCCATTTACGAAACATTTCGTAAAGTTACAAATATATTTCTTAACGAATGCAAATAATTTTTGGGTCATATGTCATAAAATTTGACAAAATATATGCAAATTTCATACCCCTTAGTTAGATCTTTGGATTTTACGAAGCAATTCGTAAAATAACGATGTATCGTTATTGGTTAAAAACGAAGTTTTCGTACTAGAAAATTAATTGACGGGGGCGTCTGGCTGTGGCACGGCGGGCGGCGGGGCGGGGCCGCATCCCGCGCCCCTACACACACTACTGGATGACGTCATGCCTGGTGCCTCTCAGCGCTCCGCATGAGAGCACAAGCAATGATAGTGAAGTAAAGTATTATTAATTTCAGTTGTGTTTAATGTATCATCTGCTACATACATAGTTTAGTAAAGTATTATTAATTTCAGTTGTGTATAATGTATCATCTGCTAAAAAAAATATTCGGGGGTGAATATTTAAACCTTTGGATACCCCCATTCACACCCTTATGGGTGGTTGCCAGGATTTGCCGTAGGCGTTTCGTTAACTAGGAGTGAACCTTAAGATTCCCTGAAAATTTCAAGTCTCTAGCACATCTTCTTCTAGTGGAACAGACAGACACATAGACAGACACACAGACACACACGAGGTCGTTTGCACAAGCCCGCTGGATAGCTTTTTCAAAGCAGAAGGGCGGGCTAAAAACCGTTCACAATTTTTGTTAAATTCGAAACTCATTAAGAAAATTATTATAAACCTGAAGCTTCAATCGTTTATTTGTCTCTGAAGGTTTAATGAGAATTTTAAAGAATGCATTTGGAGTGTTTCTTAACGAAAGATCTTGATGCATTTCCCTGTGTGATACCTGCGTGTATCATCTGGCTGCAAATGGGCAGTGAAAGTGCGCAGGCAGCGTGCTAAGGGTGCGTAACCCGTCACTTCACTTGCCACCACCACGGCCACCACCGCGAACAGCGTTGCGTATCGCGTTGAGAGGGACGCCGCCGTTCAGGGGTCCGGCTTGACCAGTGGGCGGGCTGGCGCCCACCGGGACCACCTTGCTGCTGGCCTTCTTGGACCACGGAAAGTAGAACCCGGGAAGCGGCGAGCGCTCCGGTCGAACGAGAACCTCTTCAGCCGCACTGCCGCTCTAGAGGGGACGCGAGAGGAGGAAAGCACTGGTGTGAATATGGGAGACGGACACGGACAACTCGCCCCAACCATGGCGCCCCATGGTTAAAGTCATCCCCAAGGCTAACTCACGCCGATTTTGGGGTTGGGGCGAGTGGCAGACTTGTGCCATCTCGCCCCAGTCAAATATGTTTGTCCATTGTTGAGCGCCCCTCTCCTCCAAAGCGGAAGTCGTCTCTGGAGCAAAAAGACGTTCGAATCCACAGAATTGTGAACCGCACCGCGAAAATGTTTCCACTGCACACTCTAAATGTCAAGGGACAATTTTGTCCGTAGATTTGCAACGATTTCGTGCACATCCAGAAAGGATGCAGTTTTGTTCCCTTAATTGGACAAATTGTGTGAAGTTTCACACAATTTGTCTAGTTTTAGGAACAAAATTGCATCCTTTCTGGATGTGCACGAAATCGTTGCAAATCTACGGACAAAATTGTCCCTTTACATTTAGAGTGCATTAACGCAAATTTAAGAGATTTTCCATAACGGTATGGGCATTTTTCTCTTGAAGCAGTAAAATTTCATTGAGTCGAGAGAAACATTGTATCGTATTTTCTTTCCATATGGGCAACGTAACCGTTTTCGGGGTGCGCTACAATGAGTACAAAAAAGAGGACGTCGTGGTCACATACTTAAGAGCCATCGGCCACAACTTGTCTGGATGTTGTTAATAAATTTAATAAAAATTCCCATTCCCCGTAGAAAACTGATTTGAATTGGCGCGACTTGACGCTAGGGAAAAGGGGGTGCAGGGCGAAATGGTCATGGGGCGACTTCATACAGGGGCCAGTTAGACTGGGCGGGCGAGTTGTCCTAGATCCCGATGGTTTTTGTAATATCGTAATTGCCGATCACACGGTAAAAATTATGTCTGTTAATTCAAGTAGATTGCCTGAAATCCAAGTAATTTTTACTTGAATTTCAAGGAATATTCTTGGATTACAAGATATCATTTTTATCGTGCAGAGTAAGTCCTTATTACCTCAGCGAGCAGCCCCGCGGCCACGACGACGACAAACATAAGCGCAATTTCTTGCCGCATGGTTATTCACAAATACCAGACTTACGTATGAGGAGCCTAACTGACAAGCGGCCGTTTTGAGGAGGATAACTGACAAGCGTCCGTTTTATACCCAATTCCTGTCGGAAACGTAAACAGATCGTGCCTGTACTTATGTTGTCGTGGGTCTGCGGCTTGAGTACCGGATCACGAATATTAGATATGCACAGCAGTTTTTTTTTTCTTTTTCTTGTTAGGAAAAACGTTTATCCCCATGAGTGTGCGAATGGATATTCACACATCTGCAAGTGTGCTTGCGTTTCCAGTGCACCGGCTCAGCTACGGAAAATTTGGCTATGCCTCGGTTAGTACCGTCGTTATAATTTTCTTTACGGACACCCACGCTCCGCAGACAACTCCGTTTGGCGGGGGCCGGGGTGCAAATTTACAACATTAAACATGCGCACTGCGCACCTAGGCAAGATTTCCCCAAAAATGCAAGCCTCAATCGCCTCAATCAACAAAGTTGTCCTTTGAAAGGGCCCTCACGAGTGTGTGGAGTGCTAGAGATTGCCAGTTATTATAATGAAGTCTGTGAACACCTAATTACCAAAGTTGGGCACCCCTCGGCTAATAGACCATCCCACCGACTGTGGAAGAAGAAAGAAAAGAATCAAAAAGCACCGGAAACAGTACTGATAAACAGATCAAACCGTTCACTTTTTCTAGTTTTCTTGACCAAGATAATTTTTCTGGACTTGTTGGTGTGCCACAGAGGTGTTCAAAAATGATCTACAAACTGGTTTTTTGTTACTGTTTCCGGTACTTTTTGATTCTTTTCTTTCTTCTTCCCCATTCGGTGGAATGGTCTATTCTTTACAAAACTTAACTTGTTTAGTCCCAGGAACGCCCAGGAAGGTCTTAATTACATGCTATTGTGACCATACGCGTACTCATGTGGAACGCAACGTGTCAACAGTATCGTCGTGTATCACGCAATCAGTTTAATCACACGCAGTGCGCGTGTCACTGGGCTAAGAACATTCGTTGTAGAAACTTATTGTATAGTGACAATAAAATCTCCACCTATGGAACAAAGTGAGTCGTCACCAAGGAAACGACGTCTTTTGTCGAAACGCCGTCGATTCTAGCCCCACTTGTTGTAATCGCTAACCACGTTAAAACCGGTGTCGAAGCGTTATCGACGGAAAAATTTCTGCCTGGGAATGCTGGGAACAAGAACTGTTAACTTTTTTATTTGAGGTAAGAGTCCGTATTTTAATTGTGACTTATGTCATGTATCTTTACGGCTTAAATTTTTTTACCGAAAGCCATACACTCAAATCACAATGTCAGTTTACGACACTTATAGAAAATATTCCCGTGCCCCTCACAAGATCAAAGGTTTTACGCACAAAGGTGGGTGATTCTCAGCAAACGGGCTATTTGGGGTTTCCTGAAATGTTCTTTCCTTTTTTGTGTGTGTCAAACTTGTTAGGTTTTCTGGTCGCATTGGTTTTTATCTATTAAATAAGATATGCGGTGATAGTTTAAATACCTTGTCTAGTAGAACGTTAAAAGACCATATTGCGGTCACATTCAAACAATAATGAAACTCAAGTATTGCTCGTATTGCCTCGTAGTTTTTTATTGGTCTTGTGTTAGCTTCACTTAGTGTCGTAGAAAGCTCCGTTAAACGGCCCATGGAAAGTGGGAATTTCACAAGAGACGGCATCGCCAAATTACATAGCAACAGAACGTTGTGGTTCAAAAGTTTGACATAACAGAAACGGCAAGAGCAGAGGGCTCACGCCGGGAGACCCACGTCGTGGGCCCCACTTTGCGCCCCGTCGCCATGCAACCGCTAGTCCTGCTCGTCCTGCTCGGCGCCGTCTGCGCCGGGGCGGATGCCAGCCTGACAGACACCGCCACCGCTCGCCCCGAGGCCAAGTGCATAGCCAGCTTGCTCTCCTCGATCCTGCCGCACAACAAGACCTGCCTCGTGCTGCACGGGGACACGCGGCTGGTCGGGCCACTGCTCTGGGAGCTAGACGGGGAGCTCGAGGAGCGGCAAGTACTATTGCTGGACCCGCGGATCATTCAAAGCCACCTCTGGTTCCAGATGAGGGATACGACGACCGTCGTGGTGATCGCGATGTCCAGCAGCGCCCAGCTCATCGAGTACATGGCTCAAGTGAAACAGTTCCCGTCGGTGTCTGCAATTATTTTGTGGACGCTAGAGTCGTCCCTGAAGGACGTTCTGGTGCACGCCACGAGAGGCTCAGTTCTGTGGCTGTGCAACTGGGACGTCTACATCGTCGTCTCCGCCCCTGACGGCACCTCTTCACAGTTCTCTCCGACGCAACGTAGAGGATGCGTCGCCACGTGGGAGTCTTTGAATGAGTTGACACAGAAGGATCAGTGTGCGCCGAGAGGCCGCCTCGAGAGCCGTCCGGGGGACCGTAACGGTGGCCGTCTCTGGGAGCGGCATCGAGTGCGACGGCTGTGCTCGGCGTGGAGGCCACCGCCGGAGAGCAAGGGGTCTGAAGGGTCTGCCCTCACCGTCCTCAGTCTGAAACCCGCTTGGAAAAACCCTGTTGTAGAAAATCTTTGTCATCTGGTAAGTAACCTGACAAATGTTGTAAACAGACAAAGACCAGTTGAGCTTCACTGGAGTACGAGAAGTGGTAAAGATATTCAAGAAGCGGTGCACAACTGCAACCTCAGCGCAGCTTTCCTCGGCTTCTTGGCTCCTGTTGGACTCTATCAACACATTCGGTACTCGACTCCGTACATGGTACACGTCGTGGTGATAGTCCCGGCAGGCCTCGGCCAGCGCCTTTCTCTCCTAGAGGCCGTGACGGACGAGTTCACGGTGGAGCTCTGGATCGCCACGGCCACGTCCCTGCTGTTTATGACGGCGGCCATGGCCGTGGCCTGGACGGGCCTGGGCCGGCCCCCGCTGCCCGCCCTGGCCGCCGCGAGCCTGCAGACACTCGCCCCGCTGCTGGGCCAGTCTCCGCCGGGTGGGACCGCGCACCGGCCGCTGACCGCCGTCTGGCTGCTCATGAGCGTCGTGATCGCGGCCGCCTACCAGGGGCTGCTGCTGGGGGAGCTCACCGGCCCGCAAGAGGAGATCAACACCCTGGAGCAGCTCGAGCAGAGCGGGCTGACTATCCAAATGGAGGATCACCTTTTCCTTACTTCTAGGTTTCGCCCCAGACCCGGCCTGGAGTCGCGAGTACGGTACTTTGCGCAGCCGAGGCTCTATACAGCGCTACAGAACGTGGCTGAGGGCCGCAACGCTGCCATAATTTGCCACACCGATGTACACCTGGCAAATGGGCCATCAAAAGGACTTCACACATTTATGATTTCTGGTTTTTCGCATCTCATGGCAAATATCATCTATACGACAGGCTCCCCTCTAGAAAATCCGTTTTGAGCGGTTTTGGGTTTGTCCGCCAATGGTGGTTTGGCTCAGCACTACTTCAATCTGGGAGCACGGGGGATGGACGTATTCACTGCCAATTCCAACGACACTAGTGGCCAGGCCCGCCCGCTTCGTCTGACTCAGGTGCAGCCGGCCTTCTTGCTCCTTACCACTGGATACTGCATTAGCGCACTTGTTTTCGCTCTTGAGGTTGCATTCCACAAATGGGTCACCCACAAAGAGAGCAGCGCACCGGTTCTTCCCTTTGTGCTCTAGGATAATTTATGCGGTGCGCCTCTAGGTCCTTTAAGGTTCTCTCGGCGGAGGGCATTGACGAGGCATGTCAGAGGGCAGCTGCCATATCGGACCGAACACGAGGTCGGCACGGCAGCTTCAGTCCCAGTTCTTTGGGGTTATTTTGGATTATTTTGGGCTATTGCGCGGCATTTCGCAGTATTTTGCAAAATTTCGCTGTCGTGGATATTCCACGACTATTTTGCTACCTGTTTCGCGTCCATTTCAGGTACATATCGCACTATTTCGCATATATTTTGCGAGCACACCCTGAATGGGGAGGGACAATGTTTGTACCAAGATAAGATGTGTCTGTCAGCACCGTTACGAAGTCTTCTGAACGGGGGTACAAATTGTACAAAGGCTAGGTACAAATGATGTTTTTAGACAGTCCCCTAAAGCCTATTACTCCACTGACCGAAAAAGTTTCATTCTGTTTCTGTGTTTTTTTCTGTGTTTGTTTGTTTCTGTGTTTGTTTCTGTGTTTGTTTGTGGCGTGTGTGTTTGTCTGGCCGCACGATAACTCGAGAAGGAATTGAGAAAGCGATCAGGGAATTTCAGAGGGTCGTTCTATATCATAATAAAAACACACATCGAGTTCGAAGATGAGCATTCTAACTCAAAAATTTACTTTAAAAAAATCAAAAACCACAGGTCGCAAAGTGTAGTTTTTATCTATTTTTTTTTTCATGGGTTTCTAAGGGGTAGGGTAAGATGTCCAATGATGGGCACCTTAAGAGATGGATCTGCCCAGTGATTATGGAAACCCCCTTTTCTCAGAATGTAGACAACGGAGCGAGGTAGCTTATTATACCACGGTAGGAGCTCGGGTAGGGGTCTTACTAGAACATTAGTTTCGTGACAAGCCGTGAAGTGACGAGTTTGGCTGCAAATCGAGGAAAGTGGCCATCACTGGTACAGTGGTACAGTCCCTTACTGGGCACCTTACCCTAACAAGTAATACAACCAGGACGAAACTTTGGTCCGTTTTGCTCTATCGTGTACCGTTTGGGTGCTAGAGGGCATTTCTTGACGAAAATAAGGTGAAATAACCAAATAGTCTATTAAATCGTAAAAAAAGGCTTCAAACCGATAAATTGTACCGGAAGTAATACTTAAACCACACATCTGGCGTTGAACTACGCCCTCCTTTGGGCTCAAGGGTCCCTTGATAATCTACTATCACTAAAACGTTGATTTTTACATAACAATCTGTCAAAATCAGGTCTTTTAATGAATATCTTTGTCAAACGCCAGAAGTTTCATTTCCCTAATAATTTAAGAGTAATAAGTCCCCGACAAATGCTGTAAGCATGGCAAATTTGGGGGCCGAAAGGCCCTATTTCCGTATACACTCCTGTTAACTTGTCTCTGGTGTCAGCGCCGCAGGCCTAGCTATATGTGTGCCAGGCGCGTCGCAGCGTAACAGTGTTTCGTGAGATATTGCGAAGCCTGCTACACGAGACGTGGTCTGGCGTACATTTAGCTAGTTAACAGTGCAGCATTGTCAAAAAGTGTCAAGTCACGAGTCAGGCGCGCTCCGGCCTTAAAGATAGTGTTTCTGTACTTTGCTACCAATTGTCTGCTCAATAAATACTTGGCAAGACAGCCTGCAGTCTGCTTTATCCTGACACGTCACCTTACCTACCCTCTCGCCCATTCTGCTCCATGCGTCCATGACCCCAGTTCGCGCATCCACCCCTCTTCTAGCTCATCAAGCGCACAAGTATAACACTAACTTTTGGAATCTTATTTTAAACCAAATGCCCCAGTAAACCTACACATCACAGTTGTTTCCAATAGATTGCTTCTTTTTTTGACTGAGCGATTAGCAAAGCCCATTACTCCACTGACCGAAAAAGTTTCACTCTGTTTGTTTGTGTGTTTGTCTCTTTGTCTGTCCGTTCGATAACTCGACAAGGAATTGAGATAGCGATCTGCTGGGAGTTTTAGGGTCGTTTGTACCAGAAAAAGACAGATTGAGTTCAAAGATGAGCATTCTAGCTCAAAAATTGATTTAAAAAAAAAATCAAAGACCACAGGTCGAAAAATGTATTTTTTCAACTACTGTATTATTTTATGGGTTCCTACGGGGTAACTCGTCAAAGTAGAACCCTATGTCCGAAAATTTCGTCGGTTTTGCTCTTTCTTGTACCGTTTGGCGTTCTTGGCGAAAATTAGGTGAAAATGGCCTAATGGTCTATTAAATCGTTAAAAAGGCTTTATAACGAAAAATTTATTGTAAAGAAATACATATACGACACATTTATCGTCGAACAACACCCTCCTTTTGGCTCAAGGGTTCCTCGATTACCTACTAAAACGTTTAATGTTACATAACAATCTGTCAAATTAGAACATTTAATGAATATATAAAACATGCGAAGTTTCATTTCCCTAATTTTGGAGTAAAATGTCCCCGACAAATGCAAAGAGCGCATGTCAAATTTGGGGGCCAGTAGGCCCTATTTCCGTATACACTCCTATTAACTCGTCTCGGGTGTCAGCGCCGCAGGCCTAGCTGTATATGTGCGCCAGGCGCGTCGCAGCGTAAGTGTTTCGTGAGATAACGCGAAGCCTGTTACGTGAGACGTGGTCTGGCGTACATATGGCTAGTTTAAGATAAATATTTATAACATTTTACATGTCATCTTTATTATAAGTTATACGCTCAACTCATGAAATCCACGTAGCTGCTCTTTGGTTAATGGTAGCAACCATTCCACACAGCCCGGGCTTAGAATATACGGCTGTAACCAGCCCTAGCTATTGCAGCTGAGGTTGGTAAAGTACAGTACATACATCTTTCGTAGTGCTAGACGACTTCCCCCGCCACACTGTCACACCAGTTGCAAAGCACCTCGGCCCCTGGCAGCACGCGCCGCGCGTCGGCACGCTGTCGGTCGCACGGGGCTGCCGCGTGAGTGCAGCCGACAATCCTGCCCAGCACGAGCCTCCGCAGCGCCCGCAGGCCGCACTGCTCCAGCAGCGAGGGCAGGTCGTCGCAGCTGAACGGCCACTCGCCGTCGCCCGCCGTGCCCACCCCCATCTGCAGCACCTCCAGCGAGCGGCCGAGCGCCCGCAGCAAGGTCTGCGTCGTGGCGCGGGGCAGGCCGTCCACCCGGAGCCACTGCAGGACGCCGGCGCCCGGCAGAGGCGCGGGCAGCTCGGGGACGCACGCGTAAGCGTTCCCCGTCACCTCCAGCCTCCGTAGCCGCGGCATGGCGTGCACCGCGAGCAGGTGGGCCTCGTCGGGGAAGTTCAAGCGGAGCTCCTCCACTGTGGCTGCGGCGCGCTGCAGCAGCTCGAGGCTCCAGATGGGGTCCTCGCGGCAGACCACGTTGACGAGGCGCGTCACCTGCGGAGGGAACGGAGTCACGGGGGTCGGAAACGGGGCCGAAGCAGACCCACGACTTGACGGGAGGTTGGACATGAGCCCCACCCAGTGGCCCCGTGTCCAGAGCAGGCTAATATTGGGCTTATTGTTTTGAGGCTAAACTGGAGGCTTGCCTGCCTGAGGTCAAGCGCACTCACCCCTGCTGCGTCCTGCAGGGCAGCGGCCTTCTCCTGCTGACGGTCGTCGGCTCCACTGTCGCTGATGGCATCCACATCCATCTCCAGCGCCTCGGCAGGTGAGAAGTCCTGGGCGGCAGGAGGCAGGCGCAGGCTGCCCACCGCGGCAGCTTCAGGGTCCAGGGTGGCAGGAGGCGGGCTGCCCACCGCGGCAGCT
>NW_026267697.1:49961-53114 GCF_000697945.3 Frankliniella occidentalis
TTTTTTTTCGTGTATTGAATCTAGTTTTGTCCCATTTTAGCGAACCGCTTTTTGCTTTGTTATGGTCCCCCTGACCACTATGTTTTGCTAAGCTCTGCCACTCTGGGCAAGACCTACGTATCGCATTATAACCTACTTTAAAGCAAACTAACTGAAAATTAAAGCTATATCATCTGCTCCCACGTTAGCGCAAGCTTAGGTTTTTTTTTTTTCAAATTATGTCGAAATACGTTGAGTTTCAAATCCCTTTTCTTTTAATGAACTTTTGAATGGCTCCGAGGTGTAATCGATAGGCAAACGAAAGTGAAGTAAATTTGGCGTGAGGGAGTTCTCAAACACTCCAGAACCCCGCATCACCTACCTCGCTAAGTGCAGCCATTGTCGCAAGCAGAAGCCACAGGGCCTTCGTGAGCGGCTCTTCGGTGTTCGGCAGGGTCCCCGTCAGCTCGCGGCCTCCACCCCGCAGCGTCACGCCCCAGGCCTCGCTGGTCAGCAGGGTGAGGGCGAGCAGAGCCTGCTCGTCCCGGCACTGGTCCGGGAGGCCCTGGAGCAGTTCGGCGGCCTGTGGCAGCGCGCCCTGCAGCTGGTGCCTCAGGGCACTCCTGATGGACAGCACGTCGTGGTCCTCCCAGCAGCGCGGCAAGGCGGCGGCGAGGCAGTCCGAGCACCAGCCGCGGGGAGTGCTGTGGGGCCCAAGTCAAGTTGTCAGTCTCTCGTACATGCCTCTCCCGCAAGCGAGGGGTCCCCCACTTCCAAAATAGGTGTACAACGAGTTGCCGAGTTGACGAGTTGCCGCGAGTAGGGCGCGAGTTGGGATCAATTTTTAGAGAGTTTTGCGCGATTTTGGCTCGAGTTTTCGCGATTTTCACGCGAGTTTTCGCGAGTTATCGTGAGTTTTCGCGAGTTGTCGCGAGTTGAACGCGAGTTGTCGCGAGTTGAACGCGAGTTAGACGCGAGTTGGGCGCGGCTAAGTGTACAACGAGTTGACGAGTGGGGGACCCCTCGCCCGCAAGGGTCTGCGCGCGGCGGAGCTCCGAGCTCACCTGCTCTGCCTGACTCTTTCCAGAAACTGCAGCACTGCGAAGTTAGTGGGGAGTTCCTCCGGCGGTCCGTTGACGTCCTGTGGGGAGACCAGGTCAGCACAAATGGGGGGGGGGGGGATTGGATTGGAGGTGGCTAGGGCACGAGCCGTAGGCTATACTCACCCGCCGGCACGTCGGGCACTTGCTGCCGGGCAGCCGCCGCATGCACTGCAGGCAGGCCGTGTGGCCGCACGGCAGGACCTTGGGCAGCCGCTCGGCGCCGTCGAAGTGCTCGGTGCAGATGTCGCACTCCATGGTTGAGGCTGCCGATCGTGTGGCGCCTGGCGAGAGTCGGCCGCTCTGTTAAAAAAAATTGTTGTAAATTTACACACATTTGATGTAAAGTTTGATAGCAACAAGTGTTGTTAAAAAAACAACACATGTTTTTAAGCAAATTTCCATTTCAAAACAGTGGTTATTTACTTCCGCCTGCACCAAAAAATTGTAATAACACAAACTTGTTCGTTCTGTAACGATACATCTTGCTATTAAAATTTACAACTGTCTTGTTGTAGTGTTACAACATGGTGAAAAGTAGGAATCATTGTTATGGACCACTACCGGGCAAGGCAAAATAGAAGGAATTTTGCCACGTGCCAATGAAAACAAATGATTTTGTTTGTGATTTTATACATATTTTACAGCAATTACAACAATAATACCGAAAAATATGAAAATGAACCCAAAAAGAGAAGAATTTAGGTTTGCAAACCTTGTGTAATACCGGCGGAATATCGCGTAATACACGTAATATGTAATACACTGTACAGAAAAATTCTGAGTAAAAACCGCCTGGATAATGTTTCATCGGCACCAAAATAAAAAAAAATGCTGCAGCCGTGAGAAAGGTGTGGGCGGGCTGACGCCTGGAGGGAGAGGGGGCACGCGCACGCTAAGCGCTGCCGGATATCGCTACATTTGTGAACCACGTCCGCCAAGCCCGGCGGCCAGCGGACAGAGTCGCTGGGCCCCTGCACCATGCAGCATGGTGAGGGTCCCCGCCTAGTGGCACCACTGCTGGCTGTTCTGGTCCTCAGCTCGGCCAGGAGAAGCCATGACAAGACGCACCTCGAGGTGCGGCCGACCTTCATCCGGCCGTGCAAGATCAACAACAACGCCGTCAAGGCAGCCGACGCGGTCTTCGCCATGCGCGGCCGCACCACCGTCGTCTTCCACCTGAACGTGACCGTCAGCCGGTCCGTGGCCAGGTGGTCCAAGAGCACCGCGGTTATTGAGCAGTGCGACCAGACCGTGTCCGCGGCCACCTGCTCGACCTTCCGGACGTTCGAGTTCCACGACATCTGCGCCGTGATGATGAGCGCTGCCATGCCGTGGGCCCGGGTGCTCGCCAGCATACGGCCAAAGATGAGCTGCCCCGTCACTAAGGTAAGTCAACGCGGCAAAAGTCTACTTTTCAAGGAGTTTTTAAAAACATTTTTGTGTAGGGCAAGTACACACTGTCCAACGGCTCGCTGGCCATGGACCTGCTCAATGCGGTGAGCGGCCCGCTCCGCCTGGAGGGCTTCGTGTGGCGAGCGCTCTCCCAGGCTGTGGACTCGCGGGGGGACCCGCACATCTGCTTGGACAGCGCCGGCGAGTTCTTTCGGGTGCGGAACCGACCGAAGGTCAAAGGCATCGACGGGCTGGCAAGCGACAAAGCGTGAGCAAGAAACGCTAATTCTCATCCACTGTGAATCGAACCTCGACAAACCCATGGTAAGAGAAATAAAGTTGTCTTTATACGTCGAAAGTTGATTATAGGTTGTTGAGCAGTACCGGGTGTAGCATTGTGGATTTCACAATGTCGCAGGTTTCAGGGTTGCCTACTCTGTGCATCTGTGCGCCCAGGGTGTCGTAACGTAACGTTACGCAAATAAAACCGCGTGAAAACGAAAATTTATTTTCAACCTTTAAAGCGTTATTTAAGGCGTTTTCAGCTTCCTTAGAGCGTTTCCCAAACAACAACAACAACAACAACAAACTTTGTTTTCTCAAATCCTTTAATTTATTTTATCTAAAAATGTTTTTTAGCAAATAATTATCTTATTTCCAAAGCTCTACCATGTTTATG
>NW_026267697.1:56356-57043 GCF_000697945.3 Frankliniella occidentalis
GGCTGCCCACCGCGGCAGCTTCAGGGTCCAGGGTGGCAGGAGGCGGGCTGCCCACCGCGGCAGCTGTAGGGTCCTGGGCGGCAGCTATGGCACCTCCATCCTCCTGCACAAAGGAGACCCGCGCCACCAGAGCAGAGATGAGCACTGGCCGACCGACCGCCGAGACCGCGGCGCAGTCACCACCGGACCGCCTGCAGGTGCGGAGGAGCAGGAGCACCTCTCTCACCTCCTCACCTGCAGGTGGAGACCGCGTGCCGGTCTCGGCGGTCGGTAAGAATCACTAAAATCGATACCTTAGACTGAAAGGCACGCAGTTCAGCCGCCCGCTCCAAGCCTAACGCAGTTCAGCAGTGCGATCCGAAAGAGGGATAGAAACTGCGTGAGTCTTGGAACGGGCGGCTGAACTGCGTGCCTTTCAGTTTGTAAGGTATCGAAATGATTGTGGACCGTGTAGGTGTCGCAAAGGGTCGCCCATTTCAAAACTTAGTTCATTTTTAGCAGATGATACTTCCAGTATCACTGCTTGTACAACACCTACTTAAACTAATATTAAGCAAATATTAAGCATTTTTAACCACATATTAAGCTTTTAGAGGGAGAGAGGGAGGGATAGGGAGATCGGTGGTCCCAAAAAAGTGGTTCGTCTCCGCACACCTGTTGCACTACCTAGTGTCAGCAAAATTATTT